>NW_025047682.1:524330-641830 GCF_018831695.1 Puntigrus tetrazona
CACATGTTCAGAAAGTAGTCATGGACTTCTTTTATTGTACTCTATTGTCCATTTTTTTAACATTTTAAAGATATCAGTTATAGTTTATAAAACATAGGTAAGTGTAGCAGCTTAAGGTGGTTAATCGATTTTAGAGAATGTGGTAGTTTTGTTGCTCTTACCAGTTCTGACCAGCTTGACCAAGGTGACTATCTATATTAATTATTATGTATGTATATATATATTTTTTAGGACTTTTTGATGAATAGAAGGTTCGAAAGTACAGCAATTATACAAAATAGAAACTTTGTATTATAAATGTCTTTACTTTTTAGGTTAATTTAATGCAACCTTACCATGTAAAACTATAATGTTTTAAATATATATAGATATATATAGTTTCTACTGCTTGTGTTACAGTAGTAGTGGACTACAACAGTAGTCTTAGTATCAGTTGTAAGTATTAGTAGGCCCAATATCTATATTCAGAATTTGTATAGCACCTTTTATAATGGCTATAAAAAGCATTTTAGCTGGAAATGGTTCAGGTTTCTCTTGTGTGTAGTGTGCAGTATATGAGCAACGAGTGAGACCTTGTGCTGTTGAACTGTTGTGAGGCTTTTTTGTTAATGATGAAATCTGAGCGCTGTTAAAAACTCAGACCTCAAGCACTTGACACAAATTTTCATATTGACTGCGATGGATAAAAGCTTTTGAATGGCAGTTAAGCTTTATTGAGTGGAGTGCTCACTGTCCTCTGCGTAATTAGCATTTAGCTGTTAGCAACAGAGCTTTAATTGCTTGTTTATTGGCTCTGACCTCCCACAAGGTGCTTTCAGTTCCCTGTCCTCCTACTCGTGTGACCCCTGACCCCGGCTGGTGTTTGTTCTGCCTTCCGCTACGAGATGCTCGCCTGCAATGCACTTTAGTTGGCTTCTGCCGCGACAGTGTGTTTAAGGTCATTTTCTTTTTTACTGAAATATGCGATTGCAAGTATGTACAAAAGCCGTTTGTGAGTTAATGGCTCTTGAGAGGTTGTCATTGAAGCTGTGATTCACCTATTGAAATACAGTTTTTTTTCTCAGGGCCATGTGTTAGTGTACATAACGGAGATAAAAGACTGAGAACTTTCAGCCAAAAATTCCCCAGTGCAAAGATCTGATCGTTGCATTAACGCAAAGGCCTTCAAGCTGAGCACACACTGAGTCTGGTTGGAGTATGCAAAGATCAGTTTGAGAATGTAGGGATCATGTGTATATTATTTTGAATATATGAGGGACTTTAGGTAGGGATCAGTTTGAGTATGCATGGATCATGGATCACATTAGTGATGTGGATTTACGTTTGATTATGTTTATTTACAGGGTTGTGTGTGTGTAAGAATCCGTTTGTATATTAAGTATTTTTGTAATTAGTTTAAATGTGTGAGTTTTTGGGATCGGTTTGATTATGTGGAGGCCATTTTATGGACAGGTTTGAATATATAGTGATTAGTCTGTGTATGATAGGGATTGGGGTCCCGATATGCTTCAAATGAAATCGAAGACTGAACTAAGATAACGTAATTTCGAACAAAATCAGGCCAAAACAACGTTTTTTGGCAGTTCGGCTCACCAAAGCAAACTTTTGGGGAGTTTGTTTCGACTCCTAAACACTTTTGAGCTACTTCTGGGTGTGTTCTTAAACTACATCTACGAATTTAAACTACGAATTTAAATTTTATACAATAAATACACCTTTGTTTTTATCAAACTTATAGGTTATGTGTGAGCGCTGCGAGTCATGTTAACATTAATCTGCACCCCAAAATGTTCAGAAACAGTATATTGAGTTGATATTAAGTATATTGTGATTCGTTTTTAATGATTAGTATTTAGTGATTGGTCTGAAAATACACTGATAAGTTCAAGTATGTGGACTTGATTTTAAGTATATAGAGATCAGTTTGACTATGCAATGGATCAGTTTGAGTATACAGGAATCAGTTTAGGAATATAGCCATCATCATAAGAATATATTGATTGGTTTTCAATTTCGCAGTGATCATTTTAAGCATGTAGGCAGTATTTTTAATTATGTAATGATTGGTTTGAGTATCTAGAGATCAGTCTGTGTATACTGTTAAACTTTGTGGACTTGAAGCATATAGAAATCAGCTTGAGTATGCAAGGGATCAGTCTGAGTATAAGCCATTTTAAGTATAAATTGATTGGTTTGAGTATTTATTGATCAGTCTAGTCTCCGCCTCAGAGGTCATGCCCATGGAAAATCGGATTAACTTCTAAAGCATATGGCACACAAATGTGGAAAAACTTCAGAAGTTTCAAAGTAGCAATCAAACTGGTGAATTATACTGGATTTCCGGGTGATGTGTTTCACGTTCTTTAACGTTCCTTCAGGAAACAAAGATGCTGTGACGCTGAAATCCTCGTGAAAGAAGAAAGCTGTCGTGTTTAGAAGGGATCGGTTTAAGCATGGACATAATTTTAAGTACATAAAGATCAGTTTGAGTATATAATGATCAGTCTGACTAGGCAAGTGTTCAGTTTAAGAATGTCATCATTTTAAGTATATAATGATTGGGTTCAGTATTTAGTGATCAGTCTAAGTATGCAAGGGATCAGTTTAAGTATGTAGGCATCTTTTTTATGTATATAAAGATCAGTTTAGTTATAGAGTTTATTAAATCAATTAAAAGTCAATCGGGGTAAGATTTTGGCATCAGTTTAAAAGTACGAAGGTCTTTTTAAACATGCAGGCAAGCATATACGTATCAGTTTATATATTCTGTGTGTATATGTTACTGTGTCTGGTAATGATGATTACGGCTGCTGTTTAATGCATGTGTAAGCGTGCTGTTCTCATTAAATCAGTGATTGCAGGCGGCCTCAGTGGGATGGGGGGCGGCGGAGGGGGAAGTGTGAAAGGATGACTCGTTTTATGGCCATCGGCCTCATGGTAACGGGTCTCTGTGCGTCAGTGAGCCGCTGACCTGAACTGTCACAGCAGGTGAGCCCTCCTCTCACCCTACCCCCTCGTTCACTCTCTCGGTCCCACTATTTCCCCCCTTCTCTTCTTTCTGTCTCACTGCGTCATCAGCGCTTCTGTTCTGCTGAGGTGTCCATGCGGCCCATCCAGGAAGCTGGATATAAGCGGAACGGGGGAATAGGTGTGGTTTTTTGAGTGTATCGGTGAATTAGAGGTGGGTCAGCATTCTGCACAGAGCTGGAAAATTCCTCCCGCATAGGCCAGCGTGGTGTGTTTGTGAAAGATTTGGAAGCGTGTTTATTATCCAGAACAGGGGGGCAAAATCCCGCAGCCCGGTGCAAACGGCGGCGTGCGCAGCTGGAAGCAGACATCGACGGTCGCGTTCAACGAGACGGGTTGCCGTCTTAGCCTCGGCGTGAACTCTGCGTCTCGTGGAGCTGTGATGTCAGAACGCTCCCGCCGTCAGCACAGTGTTCTGATGACACTCGGTTGCCATGCCAGCAGTGCAGTCGCCCCCATGAGGAGGGCTGCAGCTCCCTTCCATATAATAACAGTTATTTATAGCTGACAGCCCTGTTTGCTGAAGGGGAGCACAAAAAAAAGAGAGGGAGAGAAAATCCAGTCAGATTTCAAACTGCGTGCATTCTGATGCCGTGTTATTTATCAGACTTGCAGGTGCTGTGGTTTAATGGCGACTGATGCTGAAGTCTGGCTGATGAGAGACACTGCAGTAATGCATAGCTTTGGATCTGTGTTCATTTTGACATATATGTCACTGATTAATTCATGTAGTGGAATGACACGGCTATCCTGAAAAACATGGATTATTAGATTTTTTTTATGTTTTGTTATACAATTTGTTTTGCACTGCTTATGTAATATATAAGAATGTAATAATATATGAGAAATGCATATATAAATACATATATTGATATATTTTGTGTATATTTACGTGTATTTACAGGTCTATGTTTAAATTAATATAATTTATATTATAAATAAATATATTTAAAATATCAAAATAACATCTTTCTATGAAATATATACATGACTTTGTATAAATTTATATCACACACATACATATATATATATATATATATATATATATATATATATATATATATATATATATATATATATATGTGTGTGTGTATATATATATATATATATATATATATATATATATATATATATATATATATAATATTTAAAAAAAAACTATTTTAAAAAATGCTGAAACGAAACCATTCAATTCCACCTAAACAACAGTTAATTATACAAAATTATGGAAGAAGGGTTATAAAGCAAGTCTTTTAATAACATGTTATTGAAGAAATGTTTTTTGACAGTTGAGATAAGCGGTTTCAAAATTTAGCTCAGCTGAGTAATGACCTCTACAATTTCATACCCACATCAATTAAAACTTAACTGAACTTATGTGCATCTGTATATTATGTGCATGTGTCTATCATGAGTTCTATCATATTCATGTAACAGTTTTCTGATGAGCTTTATGTAAAATTATTCTTTGGTTGTACATCAGAACATCAGAGCCAATAAAGGCCTCTAACAGACCCCGCCCCCCTAGACGGCCCCTCCCTCATCTGCTTTGTGCTCTGCTGCCCCCTGCAGGTCAAGCTCATGAAGTACATCTGTAAACAGCTGCAGTGTAAGCAGAAGGTGCCAGACACAGAAAGGCCGCTGGCCCTAAACAGCTACCCACGGCTGGAGGACTGGTTACGCACCATCAACGTCAGACCTGAGCTCATAGTGGTAACGTGTATTGTGTTTTTTTTGGAGAAGAGGGAATATTCCTGTATGTATTCAATACTTTGATAATGATAATTCAGTACTTTGATCATTTTGAAGCAAGGTGACTCTCAGAAAGTCATTCAGTGGTCATATTTGTCTGGAAAATATTTCATATCAAAATTAATTAATTATTTAAAAATGTCAAAAAGTAATAATAAACCATAAAACAAGTTATTATAGAAGTAATGTATTTTCAGCTAAATTCGTATCTGGTGTTTTTGTAATTGTCATGTCATTGTTCTTTATTTTATAATATTGTGTGTTAATATAATGTGGCCTACCATGCATGTTTTTGATTACTAGAATGAATGTAACAAAAAAAGGAAAGAAATGGTTTTATTTTTCAAAATCATATTCCACACTGAAATTGCTTTTTTCTTTGCATAGAAAAAAAGAATACATTTTAATATTTTACATATGTATATAATTTTATATATACTGTATGTCAGATCTTCCTCTAGGAGTGTGTGACACTGGACTCAAATCCTCTTATATATTCACAAAAAAAGAGAGTGTATGAGCGAGGATATGTTTTTTGTGTGTGTTTTATGCTTTGTAGTTCAATATCCTTGAGTAAAGCTGAGGAATTAGAAAATCTGCTGTGTTTTGGCAGTTTGGCCACAGCCACATTCCCAGCAGACCCGAGATACACCAACTCTAATTACCCAGCATGCTGAGTCAGCCTCTCTCTCTCTCTCTCTCTCTCTCTCTCTCTGACACTGCTCTACTCCTACATTACATAGCATCCATTCTCACTGACAGCAGTGGACTTTCCTCATTTTATTCTGCTCAGCTAAATCAGTTGCGTATGTGCAGTGCATTACTGTATGTTGCATTCATGTCATTTGATTTTAGAATTGCTTTTTTACTTCCCCACATCCTACCCTGTGCTCTCCATTATGAATGGTATTGAACACGGCATGAAGCCCAAAAAAGAAATTGGTTTGTGAGATTTACTGCATATTTACAATATGACTGTGTGAGTCCAGTGTCACAAGCTACTCACTTCAAAACAATCAAACAGGTTTGTAATTAGGGAATCAGATTAATTCATTTTAAGAGGTCACGTGTCCTGGGATTTGAAGAGTTTTGTGTGTCCAGTTAAGGACATGTCAGCAACTTGCTGATGTCTTTAAGATACGTGTTTCCTTATTTAAGAGTAAACATGTTTCAGAATAGACAAACGGCAACATTTAGAAAGAGGCAACATGCAAACATTTTTAGTTTTTGAAAGTCTCTCAGGCTCAACAAAATTGCCTTTTATTTGATTAATATTTTTACATTTTAGGTTTTAAAATGTAATATATTATTCACGACAAGTTTCAGTGTCACATGGTTTTCAGAAATCATTCTAACATGCTATTTTAGTGCTTAAGAAACCTTTCAGTTGGGCTGCTTGTTTTTGGAAACCATAAACCTTTACTTTCACTTTTGATGAATTTAATGCCTCATTGTTAAATAAAATATAGTAAGAAATAAAAAATACTCGGTGATGCATGTTGTTAATACATTTCTCTAGACTTCATTTTTTTTTTTATATTCTTTGTCCTTTCCTATCAAAACGCTTGCTTTGGATGCTCAGAAATCGAACCTGATCATAATTTTTTTTTTTTTATGATGCATGCTGGTTTCAGCTGCAGTTTCTCAAGTGTGAGGTCATATTTTTTTTTTTACACATGAAAATTTCAAGCTCAGCATGCAATGACTTACATTTTACACCAGTGCAAATTAATAAAAAATTTTTTATCAAAATCTAATAGTGACTTTTCTGATGATGTAACCAATCAAATCTATGTTATTGCCCTCACATTTTTCAGGTTTACATTTTTACCATTCTCTTCCTCTGGCTCTTATCAGGCAGTGAATGTGAAGCTGTCATTGGATGCGCTGCTGCAGATGCCCGGCGGTCAGGTGAGGGAAACCATGAGACGGCTGGGCTCTAGTTCAGAGGACTGCACCAGGCTGTGCGCTGCCCTCAACTGTTTAAAGAGTGCCTCTGAGTCAGGTGAGCGCTTATCCCTGAGATTCACCCAATACTAGATATCTTCTGAGTTGACTATGATTTTCAAACCTTCAGGGGAGTTTAAAGAGGATAGCGGTTGTTGGTTCTCCGAGCCCATGAGACGAGACAGTGGCGGCTTGACCCCAGTGGACCAAATTCCCTTACTAGGAGGTTCCATGCGCCCCCACAGCCCTTCCCCTCTGGCCCGGCCCATGACCACACCTTCCACCCCCTCTACGCCCCTCACCACCTGCCCATACCCCCGCTACATCCTGTCGCCCGGCGAGGCTCACATTTATCACGGTTACGCAGAGAGTCTGACAGACCCCAGCCCATACTACACCTCCCGTCCCGTCAGACTCCACGGACACACCTCGACTCCACCCATAACCCCGCCCTCCCGGAGGAGACACCGCCTCAAGCCTCCCTGCACACCACCTCCACCGTCCCGCAAAGTTTTGCACCTCCTCCCAAACATCACTCTGACCCGCAGCAAAAGCCACGAGAGTCAGCTCGGCCACCGCATCGAAGACACGCCCACTAACAAGTAAGTCTTCGCTGCTTGGTCTACAGAAGTTCAAAATAGCGTTCAAAAAAAAGTCTATTTCTAATGTGTGTCTGGTTTTATGGTTTTCTAAGTGTTAAAGGGTTAAAATTCTGTCAGTAATTACTCTTGTTGTTCCAAACCCATAAGATTTTTTATTTCTTTATTTTTGTTGAAATCGGAGAGCTATCTGACCCTCTATAGAAAGCAACTGAAATGATCCTAGGTACAGAAATATAGTAAATGCGTAGTTAAAACAGTCCATGTGACATCAGAGACTCAACTTCTGTTTTTCAACGCTTTTTTTCGCAAAGAAAACAAAAATAACATAATTTACTCAACCGTTCTTCTCCCCCGAGATACGTCTTCCGCTATTTTAGAGAGTATCAAAACGCATGCGTACGCTTCCCCCTGAGTGTAAACAGCGCTTATTACGCAAATTATGTTATTTTTGTTTTATTTGCATGACAAAAGTGTTCTCGTAGTGTTGCAAAACTAAAGTTCAGCCTCTGATGTCTCATATACTGTTTTATGTATTTACTACGTTTTTGGACCTGGGGTTATTTCGGTTGTGTTGCTGTCTGTGGGGGGTCAGATAGCTCTCTGATTTCATAAAAAAATATCTTCATTTGTGTTCCGAAGACGAACGAAGGTCTTTCGTGTTTGGAAGGACACGAGTATGAGTAATTGATGACAGAATTATAATTTTGGGGTGAACTAACCCTGTGTTTTCGTAAGTCATGCCTGTTTCCATGCAGTGACTAATAGCAATCTGTGATGATGTGAAAACCAATAACGCCAACAATGTGACCACAGAATAACGACGCTCTACTTGCCGGCTGTTTCATGACATTTTTGTTGGTATTTGCTCAATATGGGCTTGTCAACAGTTGATTCTGATATTTAGCGTTCAATATATTAGTCAAAATTTATCTTATAATATATGTGCATGTACTGTGTATATTTATTGTGCATATATATATATATATATATATATATATATATATACACACACATACAGTATATAATTTAAAAATATTTTATATCTAAATTTATATCCATATAATTTATTTTATATATAAATTAGTGCTGTCAAACTATTATATTTACTATGTATATATAAATACACAAACCATGCATGCATATATTTAGAAAAATGTTAAATTTATGTATTAAATATATTTATATATAATGTAAAATATATGAATGTAAATATATATTATATATGTAAATATATGTTAGTATTTTCAAATTATTACTATATTATTGTACATAGTAAATATACAGATTATACATATATTATCTTAACAAGTTTTGGTTATGATCATTTGACATCACTAAAATAAATAAACAGTATGAATTCCTTTTATATATAAATTTTAATATAACTTATTAAATGATCCTTAAATGATGGACTACATAATGATGGAAAACAAGTGTCCAGCTTGCATGGAAACATCAATTTTGAAACTATATTTTATATTATATTATATATTTATGTTATGTTATGTTATATTATATTATATTGCATGACTAATGTAAAGAGAGAGAGAAGAATACAGAAAGAGAATACACTATTATGAATACATTTTTTTTAAAGTCATAATTACATTTGTCATTGGATAAATGTATATTTGACACCATGTTTTTTCTAAATTTACAAAAATATTTTTTATAACAGGAGATGTTTCATGAAAAAGCAGACTCAACTTGTGCAATTAATCTCAAATTAGCCAGATATCTGATATTGACTGTCTTTCCTTGTTCTTAGGTGCATGAAGAAAAACAAGCTGTTTCTGAACGTCCAGATAAATGGAAACGGTTGTGAGGACTCTCCATCTCGCTCGCCCACTCTCTCCGCGCGGACCCCTGGGGCAGCACCCGCCACGGCCCCGTACACATTGCCAGGCACTCCTACACTACAGGAAGAGCACATCGGCCTGCGGAGTGAGTTCAACAGCACAATTACAGCATTTCAAAGACAAATGCACGGTTCTTGACTGAGCAGATCTGTAGTTCAAATAGACCAGACTGCAGTGAAGTGCCTTGTGAATGCTGATCAGACTGAGGTCACAGTTCAACCTCTCAGAGTGAAGAGGAAGCTCTCACCTGCGTTCTACACACTCAAGTACTCCTGCTATCGCCGACGGTTTGAATGATTCACCAGCAGCACTTTGTGAAAGCGCAGCTGTTTACTGAGAGTTTGCTACTGAGTCTAGACAAGTGTTTGTTGTGTTTTGGAGGTTCGGTATATCTGGTGGTTTTGTTATGTCTGAAAGCGTGCATAGAGATACTTACTTAATTGAAGTCTCTCATTTAAACTGTCTGTCTCTGTTCTGTTGCTCTCTAGATAATGTTACTGTCCACCGCAGCTCACCTCAGGCTTTGCGGAGAGACATCGGGCTGGCTGTCACTCACAGGTAACCCCGCCTCCTATGCGTTCATTTATTTAACAAAATAGGTGGAAATGATTGTTGAATTCTGTCCCAGTGACATAAAGACGTTTCTGTGTGTGTGTGTTTGTGTCTATAGGTTTTCTACAAAGTCATGGCTCTCCCAGACATGTCAAGTGTGCCAGAAAAATATGATCTTTGGGGTCAAATGCAAACACTGCAGGTAAGTAAAAACAAGTACTTAAAGGCTCTATAGCCTGTAAATGTTCTTAGCTAGTTTGGGGGTTTCCCCCATGAAAACCACACTTATTAACCGCTATTGTCTTTGCATCTTCAGAGTAAACAATGTGAGCATCACACATCCATATCTCATCTTATCCCCCCCGTAGGTTAAAGTGTCACAACAAATGCACTAAAGAAGCTCCACCCTGCAGAATCTCCTTCTTGCCCAGTAAGATTCTCTCATCTGTTGCTCAGATATAAGAACACCAATAATGTGTTTCTAATAATTGAATGCATCTCTCAGTCACAAAGATTCGTAGGACTGAGTCTGTACCCTCAGACATCAACAACCCCGTGGACCGTCCACCCGAAGCACCACAGTTCGGGACACTACCGAAAGCAATAACAAAGAAGGTACCGATTCCTCTTTTGGTTTTGTAGTATGCGCTATATATAATACATAATTCGAAACAATTCTGCTGCATTAATATGGTTAATTTTTGGCAGGATCAACCTCCGGCGCTGAATCAGCTGGACTCAAGCAGCAATCCATCCTCCACAACTTCCTCTACGCCTTCATCTCCCGCCCCCTTCCAGCAGAGCAATCCTCCAAGCGTAACCCCGCCCCCAAACCCCTCCCCAAAGGGCCACCGTGACAACCGCTTCCACTTTCCAGGTAAGCGCCTGTAAACACTGACACTGCAATAAACAAGCTCATTAATACGAATTAATACGTAACACACACATCTGAATTAATCCCAGGTCAAACAAAACGCTTATATTCGGGACTCTTTATCTGCATGTAACACTGTAACACAAGGCATAATCGGACTTCACCATTAACCCCAGACTGTTTCTCTGTCTGCTTCCTGCCTGTCCTCTTCTCTTCCTGTCTTCCTCTTGTGTGGCAAAGCTGCATGTTATTTTCAGCACCGCCAGCAGTTCATCTTCCCTGGTGAGTTAACAAACATAGCGCCATCTGACTGTATTTCAGCAGTTATACATTAAATAGTGATCAAATAAACAAATGTATCAAAATATATAAAAAGCATTGTTATAATGCACTTATATATGCATATATTGTCTCACATTATGTTGGTGAACAGAAAAGACCAATGTCTAATGACTTTAGAACTACTTGTTAACTAAAACAAACAAATAATAATAATAAAGTTTGAAATAAAGTTCAAATATTAAGCTTAAAAAGTTTTTGCAAACATGAAAAATACAAAATGAAAATTAAATGTGAATTTGAAAATCATAAAAACGTTGCCCTGACAACTAAGCAAAAAATATTAAAAACGAAAATGTAAATAAACTTAAAAGGAAAGGAAATGTAAAATAGTAATACATACTATAATAGCACACTTAAACTACATGTTATTCTAAAAATAATTTGATGATCCATTAACACCACATTTACAGGTGTAAGAACTATAAAGTACCTCAATCTACTTTTTAGCAGGATCTTATAAAATTCTATTGATTCCTTGTCTAAAACAATAAAATTCAGCAGATTTTCAGCCGAGGAATTGCTAGCATTGACCCCAGCACATCATTTCATCCACTTTACAGTGAACTGAAAATCTGAGCAATGCCTAAAGTAATGTGCTTTGCATGTTTTGCATGCCGGGCTTTGGTTTGGTTTTGCTCAAGAGTGATTTATTGTGACATGAGCTGCACCCTGCTGGTGATTCGTGGTGCTGCATGTTACATTCAGCAATAATAATATAAGTAATGGTGTATCTGCACAACTGTAAATAACACGTTTACAAAGTGGTGAAATTATTCTTTAAAACACGACAAGCCGGTCAATGCTTTCATATGTCTTTCACAGATGTGTGCAGTTCCAGCCTCCTTCATTCAGATGGACTTCCAGATACAGTGTAAGTCACAATAAAATGCTCAGAATCATAAATATACCTGTTCTGCATTCAGCCACAGTGACAGATAAATATGTAATTTTACACAGTAACGAGATTGATCCATCAGTGGAGGAGATGCACGCGGAACAAGACGAGGAAGATGACCGAGAGGTGAGACAATGAATCTGATTTAAAGCTGGAATATAGTTATAATATAATAATATAATATATATTTATATGGTTAGGGCTGCGCAATTAATCACATTTCTAATTGCAATTACAATAATGTATGCCACAATTACATAATCGTTCAAAGCAGCAATAAATTGTTCAAAATCCACTTTCATTATTCTGTGTGCTTACGATGTTTTTTTCTTTCTACATGTTATCTTAAGGGTTTTTGCATTGTTTTATTTTTAGTATAGCATTATAATACTATGCATATTTGTACTTTTTTATTTAAAGGGGAAACCAATCAGATGTATAGTTCACATTTCAGCCTCATCACTATAGAAAATAAGTTTTTCAGTTCAGTTTATTTTCATCTAAAAAGCATGCGGTTGCTTCAAGCAATGGTATGGTATAAATATTGGTATAAATATTATGCTTTTTGTCATAATGCTGCTCTAATAAGAGTGTATACTAGGCACAGTTTTAATTCTGTAACCATTTACGTGCCTCAAGCTACTCTTCCAGAGAAAAATCATTGTGGTTGTTTCCTCTCGTCTAGGAACTTGAGGAAGAAGAAGAAATAGAAGCAGAGGAGGAAGAAGATGTAGCAGCGGAGGAGGAAGACGAAGAGGAAGAGCTGGAAGACGAAGAGGAGGAGGATATGGAAGAGCTGAACCACGGCTCAGAAGGAGAGTGTGAAGGAGACGAGCTGGACGACCTGCCCAGCACTCGAGGAGGAACTCACTGGAAAGGTCCCATCTCTCGTAAGGCCAGCCAGACCAGCGTCTACCTGCAGGAGTGGGACATTCCCTTCGAGCAGCTGGATCTCGGCGAGCTCATCGGGAAGGGTCGCTGGGGTCGGGTCCATCGAGGCCGCTGGCACGGAGAGGTGGCCATCCGACTCCTGGAGATCGACGGAAACAACCAAGACCACCTGAAGCTCTTCAAGAAGGAGGTGATGAACTACAGACAGACGCGCCACGAGAACGTGGTCCTCTTCATGGGAGCTTGCATGGCTCCTCCTCATCTCGCCATCATTACCAGGTAGGGTCTCAAACTTCTGAGCCTGGCAAGCGGTCGAGAAATTGTCGCTGACAAGCACGTCTTCATTTCCCCTCAGCTTCTGCAAAGGCCGGACGTTATATTCTGTCGTGAGGGACACGAAAAACACGCTGGACATCAATAAGACTCGGCAGATTGCGCAGGAGATTGTGAAGGTAGTGTTTGCGTGTTCGTCGTGGCTGGGCTTGAATGGTGGTGAATGGAAACTACAACAAATATCATTTTTCTGTTCCTGTTTGCTGTAATAGCTTTCTAATAATCTTTAATAATCGGTTTCTATGACTGTCTATGAGGTTGATTATATTGGTCAGAAGGCACAATATGTCAAATTTGTCATTATTGCTACTGTATTAGAAACACTCATGCAGCAGCATTAAATAGTTTTCTGTAATTTAATGCTAAGGTAATAAAAGTGTTATACATGTACACTAGCAGTCAGTTTGGAACACTGAAAAAATGCTTTTCTAGCTTGGATTTTTTTATTTGTCTTGTTTCCAGAAATTCGTAAGTGAAGAATTTTCTAGACAAGTAAAAATTATTAGTTTTAGTTTTTGCTTGGAACAAGAAAAATGATCTGTCAGTGGGGTAAGCAGAATAATCTTATTTCAAACAGAAAACAAGACTATAGTTTTTACTTGTCTAGAAAATAATATTTATTATTATCAGTGTTTTATTGATATATATATATATATATATATATATATATATATATATATATATATATATATATATATATATATATATATATATAATATATTTTTGTAGAAAGCATAAACGATAGATTCTTGGAGCTGAAAAATCAAAAGAACAGAATTTATTTGACAGAAATCCTTTGTTAATCTTTTGAATGGTGCATCGCAGTTTAAACAAAATATTAAGGAACAAAAATCTTTTGATCAAACCAGATGGGTGCTAGATATTCAGCTTTGCATCGCAAGATTAAAAATACATTATTTTAAAATGATATGATATGATATTATATTATATTAAATATAAAAATTTGAAAAACAATACTTATAAATTGCAATAATGTTCTATAATATTACAGTTTTCACTGCATCGAGTGAATGCAGTCTAGGTAAGCATAAGACACTTTAAAAAACAATCTTAATTTATCAAAACTTTGACCACTAGTGTATATTATGTTAAAATATGAAACAACTTTGCTAGATAGATTCATAAAGGTAATAATTGTCAATCAATCATTTTCAATCATTTTTATTTATATAGCGCTTTTAACAACATAGGTTGCATCAAAGCACTGTACAGTATAATGACAGGGATGTATAATGACAGGGATGTATAATGACGAGAGTGACCAATTTCTTATTAAATGCAGAGACGGTCTCTGTAGTCAATTCAACGATAGTCACTAGAAGTTAAGGGTCCCCAACCAAGCAAGCCAGAGGCGACAGCGGCAAGGAAACAAAACCCCATGCATACAGAATGGAGAAAAAAAAACCTTGGGAGAAACCAGACTCAGTTGGGGTCAGTTCTCCTCTGACTGGACGCCCAGCACTTAACTTCCAGTTCAATTTTAAACGCAGCTGTGTCAGGTAGTGTAAATGACTTAGTGTGTGCGTGTGCGTGTGTACGAGTCACGTCTTGCTTGTGTTTCCTGTATTTCAGGGAATGGGCTATCTTCATGCTAAGGGCATCGTTCACAAAGACCTTAAATCGAAAAACGTCTTTCATGACACCAACAAAGTAGTCATCACTGACTTTGGCCTTTTCGGGATCTCTGGAGTGGTACAGGAGGGCCGGTACGTCACTGCGTTACTCTTGATAACATGGTCTGTTACCCTAAGCCTGTGGTTTAAAGGGTGTCTTGTGTCTTTAGACGTGAAAACGAGCTGAAGCTTCCTCACGGGTGGATCTGTTATTTGGCTCCAGAAATCGTGCGGAAAATGAGTCCCGGAAACAACGAGGACAGACTCCCGTTTTCTAATGCTGCTGATGTTTATGCCTTTGGGTGAGAAATATACTCGACTTCAGACATAATTCTTCCCCAAATAGTCCTGCGTTGACCTGCCGCCTTTATCTGCTCTCTTTCAGCACCATCTGGTACGAGCTGCAGGCGAGAGACTGGCCCATCACCAGTCAGCCCGTAGAGGCCACCATCTGGCAGGTGGGCAGTGGAGAGGGCATCAGGAGGGTCCTGGCAGAGATCAACCTGGGAAAAGAGGTCACGGTGAGTGCCACATTTTAAGTCTATTTTTTTAATTGTCACATGCTCAGTGGAATGGCGGTGAAATTATGCTGCTCCACTCCACTTCTCACGCCAAGAGTGGAACCCAGAGCGCCTGGGTGAAGTGGGTCATGTGACAGCTAAACCATATCGGATATTTGTTATATTATTATTAATAATAATACTTTTACGCATTATGAAGAATCAATTATGATTGATTAACGTTAATTATTCTGATTACTTGTTTATTTATTTTTTGCTTTTCCACAGCTCGAGCACTAGTTATATTAGTAAATATAATTAGATTAACTTCCAATACAAATTAAAGAATAGTATTATTTATAAATACCAGAAATATACAGAAATAGCATAAAAATGGATGCCATTGTTTATTGTAATTGTACACTACCAGAAAAAAGAATTCTCTCCTGCTTACTAAGCATGCATTTATTTGATGTAAAATACTGAAAAAGCAGTAATATTATGAAATGTTTTTACTATTTGAAATAACTGCTTTCTGTGTGAACATATTTTAAAATGTAATTTATTTTTGTGATCAAAGCTACATTTTCAGCATCATTAATCTAAGAGAAATTATCGAAATTAATACTTCGATTTAGCAAGGATGTATTAAATTTATCAGAAGTGGTGGTGATAAACTTTCAAATAACAGAATTTCTTCTGAACTTTCTTTTCCTCAAAGAAATCGGAAAAAAGTCTACTCTGCTGTTTTCAAAACAAAATTTTAATTTTAAATTTTAGTTTAAATGCCAATTAATTTTGCATTTTAAAATGCGAATAGTTGTTTTAAATAGTACAATTATTTCTCAGTTTTGCTGTCTTTTGGATCTATCAAATGCAGGTTTGCTGAGCAGAAGACAATTCTTTAAAAAACATGAAAAAACTATTGATTGGTAGTGTATTTTATCGCTAGCCAATGTGAAAAATGTATGAATTTCTAAGTTTATGAAACGTATTAATTTATTTCGATTTAATTTCATGGTTTATTACAATTAGCTTATAATTTGAACGCTATCTTATAATTTGGCCAAAATGGGGTATCTTAGATGTTCTCCTTGTAAAAACCATTCCAAGGTCAGCTGTTTGTGCTGACTGCTTGATTCCTGTCTGTCCCACAGGAGATTCTGTCTGCCTGCTGGTCATATGACGCTCGTAATCGGCCCACGTTCACGCAGCTGGCCGACATGCTGGAGAAACTGCCCAAACTCAACCGCCGCCTGTCTCATCCTGGGCACTTCTGGAAGTCTGCAGAGTACGTATCCTAGAATCTGGCACACTGTGAAAAGAGAGCGAACAGGTGGTAGAAACCTGCACAGTCTGCACAAACGACGGCGAAGATGACCTCAGAGACATCGCAATGAATCAAATGTGTTGTTTGTTTGGTTACTTTCTGTCTGACCTTCTCTTCACTTAGAGTATTTTTATCTTGTTCAGTAGCAGCATCTGTCTCGCATGCAGGAGAGCAGTATCAGCACTTGTAACAGCATAGGGAGACTTTTAAACTAGAAAAATAATCCCATTATCACAACAGTGTTACAGTAAAATAACACACACATAATATAAAACTATTAGTTGTTGTATTTAATACAAATATAATATAACTTGTGTTTTTACTTTTTTTTGTTTATTGTATTTGTACTTTTTTGCATTATTATCGTATTTTTTTTCAAAAATAGCCTAAAATGCTGACAAGACATTAAATAAAAAGATACTACTACTACTACTAAATGCAAATATGTGTTTAATAACAACATAATTATAATTAAATCCCATTATTATTAGTAGTAGTAATGTAAATAATAAATACAACAATCACAATAAATTCTTATTATTAATAATAATAATAAATAATTATTGTGCAATAATAAGCTATTGTTTTATTATTTATTATTTATATAGTATGATATTTATATAGACAATCATAACACGCACACTCATAAATTAGTACAGGTAGTATTTAATAATATTCTAACATAGAAATAATAATAATTATTAGTAGGATAATAACAGTGATTATTAATATTTGTAATTGTTTTTATATATGAATGTATTACTGCAAAATAATTATTCTTATATTAATTAATATTATTATTTTATATATTTATAAATAAATATTGCTTCACTCATCACTGTAGCTTCCATCCTTAGAGCGCTTTACGACCAACGAAAATGATTCAACAAATTCGTTCTCACTGCTAACTTCCTCTCCAGCTGTAAATTCATAACTTTAGAACTATCGGTTTCTCTCTCTAATCTGTTTCTCTGTCTGTCGTTATTTCTTGTCGTAGGTTGTAGCCGCGTGCCTGAAACACGAGCAATGCAAAACACAATTCCTGGCTCTGCCTTGCATGCCTGCTGAAAGCCTGACCTCTTCTGGACTTACAAACTAACATCGCCTGCTCTTCCGTCTCTAACTTTCTTTGGTTCTGTGGGTGTTTGGGATGGGGGACTGCGGTGGGCGATGTGTAAAACGAAATGCTTTGCCTTTTTTATTCCTCTTCCTATTATTATTTCCGGAGTGTGCGACTGGTTCTCTCTTTCTCCTCCAGTTGTTGACGTCACGTGACCCGTTTTTCCCGCTGGATTTGCAGGATTCAATGACACTACGATGAAGATGTTCTCTTTCTCTCTCTCTCTTTTTCTCTCTCTCTCCCTCTCCTGTGGTCTTGGTGCCTCTTAGTCCTGTGTGACATGCGCTGATTCTGTCTCTGATTGGCTCGTCTGGTTCATGCTAACACACCTTTAGTTGTCACTCTTCCTCCATGGTGTCCGATAGTAGACGTTTTGTTTCACAAATGATAATGTTCTTGATGGAAAGTTATTGAGCTGTGAGGGTCTAACAAAATGTGGTGCTCGAGTCACATAAGGGCCCTTTCTGAGAACAGATTGCGAAATTGAGCCAAAGAGAAGCGATGTGCGTCTTCTCACCCGACTGCAGGGCCTGAATTTTCCACGAAGATGATGTTGACCGTTTGTATTGAAGCGAGATATCGATGAACCCAGCAGAACTGTGTTCCATAAGTTGTGTAAACATGAACTCTCATGCGTGTTTGTGTGTAACGTGCGTGTTTGTAACGTTGTGTATGTGGAAGGGTGTGTGTTTGTTTGTTCTGTGAAAGACTGGACTTTGTGGTTTGGAAATATCAATGACGATGTAAAATATTTATGTATAAATATGGTTTATTTATTGTACAGTCAATGAACAGAATTCTTTTAATATTTATATGGACATTTTATATAAATATAAATAAATTATATATATATATATATATATATATATATATATATATATATATATATATATATATATATATATATATGTACATCATGACATTTTGAATAGGTACTGCTGTGCTATCCCAGATGTAAATATTCTTTATATTTTTTCATGTAACAAAACAAAAACAAAACAACTAAACAAAAAAACATGGAAAACTTTTTTTAGAATGGGTCGATACATGTCATGTACAGTCATATTTTTGTATTGCATGTGGCTACTGTGTTCTCATCCTTGAAAGACAATAAAATCAAGCTTGTCACGTGACTGTGGTCAAATCTATGCACGTTACCTCAGGGATTCTGGGACGGAATGAAATGTGATTATGGAGATATTACAGCATGAATTGTTTCTGATATTGCACAGAACTTGTCTAAAGCTGAATTACACAAGCGCGTGTTTTAAACATCCTACATTAAATGAATTTTCCGGGTTGGGAAAGTGTATCCAAATAATTACTGAAAAACCTGTATTAGTCAGACACTCTTCTGAATATTTTTTGACAAGTGTAGGCTACAACAATTACCTTATTACCTAATTATTACGACTAATGTCCATCTAATTGAGCACAATTCTGTTTTGATGTTATAATGATGAAACCGTCTTGTAGATGTGAAACTTCATTTGTGAAAGAAAAGTTCAAAATAATGATTTCTCTCAGTTGTTATACCAGTAATGACCTGTAGAGGCCAGGGTTACACTGTCTCGCTGAGGAAAATCCAACCCATAACTGGAAAAGGTGTCAGGGCTATCAGTGCACACACAACTTCACCAGCACCGTGAGGCCCTTCGTATCACTTTGTTCTTTAAAAATAATTTCCTCTTTCAAAGCTAGAACTATATCATGTAACACCTGAGTGATGCAGGCCCCTCAGTGTCTGTGCAAGATAAAACCCTGCCGTTTAATATATAGATTATAATGCTTTTTTTGTTTTATTTGATGTTTTATATATATCGAGAAATATGGCCTATGCTTAGAGAACAGTGAAGTTTGCATGCTTTTATATTACAGCATTCAACTGTAAGAGAGTAAATGAACTGGCAAAAACACTTCGAACCCAGCGTCATGCTGCCAGCAGCAGTCCATACTCTCGTGAGGTCTGCAGACTCTTGAGAAACTGTCCATTCACTGTTTCCACTGCAGAGGTTTGAGCTCCGGGGCTCTTCACAAAGGTTTTCTTTGTGTCTCGAGGCAGCTTCTAATTTCTCTGTGTCTGAGAGCGTTCACTGTTCTCCGTTGAACATGCTGTTTCCTGCATCTCTTTGAGTTTTACTCCCCTCACACTGCCTGCAACAAGCTGCTCTTTCTTCTGCTCCGTCTCCCTCCCTCTCTCTCTGCCTTTCCCAAAATTCATAAATCTGTTTCCTTTACAGCATGTGACTGTAAAATGCCTAAATGTGAGAGAGATGGCCTGCTTTTAGACAGAGGGTTATTAAAACATTACTTTTTTAACATTACACAAGAACTGATATTCAAGTTACATTTTTCTTTTTTTTTTAAATAAATTGTTTTAGAAGTTCAGAAAGTTCTAGATGAGGGATTGTTATATTTAGAGCTAATATGAACACTGTGTTTATTTCTAAATAATCATTAAAGTAATTTCCTGGTTTGTGTTCCTTGTGTTTCTCTCTCTTTCTATGTATTCCTGTATTTCATTTTTTATAGTATAGTATACTTCTCCCCAATTAATTTTACGACTTTTATTGACTTGACGTTACAGATTGCAATATTGTATAAGTAACATTGCATAAGTATTCATACCCTTAACTAAAAATGTAGCTGAAGCATCTTTACAGTCTTTTTGTTTGATGGAACAAGCTTTGCTCATCAGCAATTTGGCAATTATCTGCCACTCGGGTCAGATGGGGGCAGATGCACATGTTCAGGTTTCTCCAGAAATATTTGATGGGGTTCAAGCTCAGGCTGTGGCTGGGCCAAACAAGGACATTTACAGAGTAAGGTACTCTTGCTGTGTGCTTAGGGTCATTGTCCTGTTGGAAGACGAACTTCTGTCCAGTCTGAGTTGTTGATTGTTCTGAACTGGGTTTCTTTTGAGGCTATCTCTATATTTTCCCGCACTGAGCGTTCCTTCTACTCTGACGAGTTCCTTGGTCCCTGCTGCTGAAAAACAGCCCCAACAGCATGAAGCTGCTACCAGCACACTTTCCTTTTGAGATGGTACTCTGCAGGTGATGAGCAGAGCTGGTTTCTTTCAGACAGAGAATCTTGTTTCTCAGAGTCTGGCGTACTTTTGTGTTTTTTCACGTTTCTTAACCATACTGCCATAAAGCCCAAATTGATGAAGTGTTGCAGTGATATTTGTCCTTCTGTAGATCTCCACATATGATCAGGGGCTCAATTAGAGGGACCATCAGGTTCTTGGTTACCTCTTTAACCAAAGCCCTTCTCCATCAGTTGCTTGGTTTGGCCAGGAGGATAAATCTATAGGATGAGTCGTGGTTGTTTCAAACTTCTTCCATCAAGGTTTACAAAGACTACATGCTTCTGTGACCTTTCAGTGAAGCAGATTTTTTTCTGAGCTCTTCCACAGATGTCTGGCTTGGTGCAAACCTCTTCAGGCAGTTGGTTTTGACCTGATATACATTATGCATTAGCTGTTAGACCTTTTATTAAGACGCATGTGCCTTTCCAAATCATAACCATCAACTGAATTTGCCACAGGTTCACTTCACCTTAAGTGTAGGAACATCTATAAGCAATATGAATTCTCCCAAGCTATATTTCAACTGTCCCAGATAATGGTATAAATACATATGCAATGGAATCTCATTTTTTGCTGTACAGTTATGAAGTGTAGAGTGTAGACTGAGTGTAGATTGATGTGGGAAAAAAAATTATAGTTTAAAGCAGTTTAACATAAGGCAGCAATATAACAAATTGTGAATATAACAAAATTAAGAAGTATGAATACTTTCGCAAGGCGCTGTATATATTTTTATAGCAAGTTTTTTTTTTTTTTTTTTTTTTTTTTACTAAATATTCATTTTACGTCCGAGAGGTTTATTTGCAATTAGTTTTTGGTTAATTGGCAAAAGCAAAAAAATAAAGTAAAAACATACTCTCTCTCTCTCACTCGCTCGCCCTCTGCCGGCGCATGCGCACTCGTGTTTTCGTCTCTCATCTGCACCGCTGCTGTGCTGCTGCTGCTGCTTCGCTGGATCAGAGGATTCAAACTTCCGGCACTGTCATGGCGGCATGCTGCTGTTTCTGACACCGACCAGCCCGAATACCGAGCCGCCCCTCGTTCGGCCCTCAGCGCGGCGCGGATCGAGGAGCGCAGGGGTCGCAAACCGCGGAAAAGGCGTCCTCTCCTCCTCCACATCATCATCATCCTCTTCATCATCATCATCGGCGGCGGCGGAGGTGCAGGCGTGAGCGGCCATGGCGGCGCAGAAGCCCGTGGAGTGGGTCCAGGCCGTCATCACCCGATTCGACGAGCAGGTCAGAGCTCCTCTAAACCTCTCTGGACGCCTCGTCTGCACGGATGCGCAGTTCCGCAGCTGTCGCAGAGCATTCGTGCATTCGCTGCGCGTCTCATTCTGATGCTGTTATGTTTATATCCTGCAACAACGTTAAATGCATGGGACGCAACTAGTTAGTAGTACATGTTGCTCAGCATCCTCGAGTTGTTCTGGAACTACGTTCTTGTCAACTCTAAACCCGAACAGACCCTACTAAGCTAAACTCAGGCTAAGGGTTCATCTCGTAAATTCGCCCTGCTAATCACTTGACTTCTGATTTAAGTGTTAGGACCTGTTGTAACGTGCCTGTCAAACAGTTATTATAACATTTGTATTTATTTATTTATTTATTTATTTTTTGAGGGCGTTAGGAATAGGGTTAGTGTCAGGGTCGCCCCTATGGGGGGGTCCCATCTACCAGACCAAATACCCCAGACCCCCAAGTCAAAATAAGACATTGTTTGCATTTTATTTAACACTTTAACTGCCGCAGATGTGCAAATTCCTCATTGCATTAAATAAATACATCAATATGTACAGGTTTATGTCTTAGAAGTATGTTTTAATAATAGATGTAACTCAATACAAATGAAATTCATGCTTAAGGGGAATAAAATTAGTTTTTTTTAATTTTACATTTATTAATGTAAAATCTTCCAGTAAACTAATGCAAGTTTATGCAGGGATATGCGTAACAAAAACGTAAAAAAGAAGAAACCGTAAAAAAAAATTAAACTCGGATGAAACTTTTTGTATATCCAAAGCATTAAAAAGACAAATAAATAATATGTTAATTATAGTTTTGGACAAAACTTCACAAAGAGATCAGGGTATGTGCAATAAGTGCCTCTTTGTGTGTAGAAACAGAGAGAGTTTCTTGGGATTTTAACCGCTTTGTGACACTGTACCATGTGTTGCTTCTTAATTAATAATTACATTTATTTAGTCATTCATTTTATTTTCTAGCAAGCCTATGTCACAGGGTATCCTCCAACATTCGGTTGATATTTAGTCTAGAACGTATTATGTTAAACTTTAACACAGTGCATTCACTTTCACACTAAATGTCATGTAAACATGTGAATGAGCTTCAGCTGTAAGTCAAGCCATTTTTTTTTGTGAAGAGCAAACTTGGATGTCTTGTGAACATATAGAGACTATCAAGGGTTAAAATGATGTCTACGATTGGTCGACCAAATGTTGCTCCAGGAACGTATCCTGCCCTTTTAATTCACATCTTGTGAGATCGGAGTTATTATTTTTACTTTTGCTTCAAATTTTGTGTCCCACAAGTGAACCAACCTCAGAGCTGACCCTTGATTGATCCGCACAGCTTCACTTTCTCGTCTAAGAGCTGTGTCATCAGTTTAATATCTCTTTAGAGCTGCACTGGGTTATTAGGTTACTTCAGATGGTTTCAGTGAGGTATGTTGTGTGATGTATAGCTGAGTAGTATGCAATGATGACTCTCCCTCTTTAGTGTGGATCCTGCTGGTTTAAAACTGCAGTTGTATTTATGAAAGAGGTTATAAGTTAGAAATATAACCCATTGCTTACCTGAAAGCGTGTGAATGGTTAAGCTTGCATGTTTTCTTTTCATCTTATTTGCATTTTTTATTGGCCTAAACCTGCCTGTGTTAAAGATTTTTGACTAAACTTTTACCTGACACCCAAAAAAACATTGACAGACAGTAATGACAGACGCTAATGCTCACTCACTTAAGTATAAAGTATACTTAAGTATAACGTGAGTATTTAAGGATATAAGTATTTGTATGTTTTTCATTTTCATTGTGTGTGAGGCGAAATGTTTATAAGCACGTTAAACTGGTAAGACAGGAAGAATATTTCCTTTTAGGCCTCATCTGCTTGAGCTAACTAAAAAATACAAGCCTCTGTTTCTGCCCCTCAAAGGTTGCTGAAGGTACTGCAACAACAAATGTTTTTGGAAACGTAAACCAGTGTTTCCACGTTGAGTCTTTAGCCTGATTTCTTTTAGTAGTAAATACCAGATTTGGTGGCGCATACACACTGACCGGTGTACTTGTAAGTCTCAGAGGCTGTCCGGTCAACAGTTGGAGTACGGAGGAAAGGGAACCTGGTCATAGGTGGTTTGTGGTCTGTGTCGGGATCATTGCAGTTTGATTGAAGTTCAGATGAGATTAGGGGTGTTTTGCGACGCTAAGCCTGGCCTAAGCTCTGGATAATCCCAAAATGGGATTCCGTGCCGCCGATTGGTTTTAGCAATTTTCTGACTTGCAGAGATTTGCTACTGTTTACTTTTGTTGTAGCCCAGCAGTTTTTTTTTTTTTAAGAAATGTTTTCTCATTAAAGAGAAAAAGTTCACCATCTAAATGTTTACGTTATGTTTTACTTACCTCATATAGTGAAATGCAAAGACGAATTTTGGAAGGTTTCGCTAGCTAGTCTTTTGCGTATAATAAAAATAGATGGCAGCTGTGGCTGTCAAGCTACAAAATGACAAAAAAATATTGTAGGTGGATTGAAACATCTTCTGAACTTGTATTTGTGTTTATAACAGTGTACGCTTGTTTTTTAGCTTCCTGTGAAAGTCGGCGTGCAGAACACACACACTAAAATCAGCACGGAACACAATAAGGAATGTCTGATCAACATCTCCAGGTACAAATTCTCTCTGGTCATCAGTGGACTCACCAACATACTGAAGAACGTCAACAACATGGTGAGTGTTTATTCAAGAGTTGGTGGACAAACGCAATAGACGTATACAAATGGCCTTAATGTGTATTTTTAATATGATATGATATGTGCACTTCCATTCAAAAGAATATTTAATGTTTTTGAGTAGGTCTCTTATGCTCCAAAAGGCTGCGTTTATATGAATAAAAATACAGTAGAAATAGTTATATTGTAATTTTTAAAATTAATATTTATTTGAAAGAAACATACATTATTCTGAAAGAATAACTGTCCTTATTTTTTCTTAATATTTTTAGTGCATGTATAGTTTTTATAACTATATATTTTAAAAATAGTCATGTATTTGTTTTGAATTGAATTGTGGAATTGAGATGTCTTATCTTGCCATGAATATAGCAATGTGTTTGCTGTCACTTTTAAACAATTTAATGCATTATTGCTGAATACATTTCGTAATTTCTGTTAAAAGACAACAGATACAGATTTTTTGCTACTTTGACCCTTATTATTGATCCTACATTTTATCAGCATTATGTGTTACTTTGTAGTTATTGACATTGTCTATTAAATATATTGGTTGGTCCCTAGGAGAGAGCTACTGTGAGCCTTTGTTCTAGACTGTTGAAGATGGTTCTTTTGCGTTAGAGCTCTATGGCATATCTCTCTCTCGCTCTCTCTCTCTCTCTCACTCTCTCTCTCTCTCTCACAGCGGATATTTGGAGATGCTGCAGAGAAGAACCTTTACCTGTCCCAGCTTATCATCATGGACACACTGGAGAAGTGCCTGGCAGGGGTGAGCGACGATTAAGCTGTCGCCATTGTGCCATTATTGCCTTTTCAACTTCATTTTGAAACGACATGCATATCTAGATGTTGATAATTCTTAGAAAGGCGGCCTATACACTCTCTTTCTCTCTCCAGCAACCAAAGGACAGCATGCGTCTGGATGAGACGATGCTCGTAAAGCAGTTATTGCCCGAGATCTGTCATTTCATCCACACGTACCGTGAGGGAAACCAGTACGCGGCCGAGCTGAGGAACTCAGCCTGTGGGGTTCTGTTCTCTCTGAGCTGCAGTAACTTCAACGCTGTCTTTAGTCGCATCTCCACCAGGTACATACATCCCCTGTGATTAGATGGAAGGAATGAATGGATTTGATTTCTCAGATTTTCTGTCTGTCTAATTCCCTGCAGGCTGCAGGAGCTGACCGTTTGTTCTGAGGATAACGTAGACGTGCACGACATCGAGCTCATCCAGCACATCAACGTGGACTGCTGTAAATTTAAACGCCTCCTGCAAGGTTTGATTGACTTAAACTCAAGTTTTGAAATTGGGAGCTGAAATAAGTTGATGTGGGGAGTTCTGCAGAAAATATTAGAGGCAGGAGGAAAAGTAGCTTTTTATTTTGCTTTTAATGTGTCAAATCTTTTCTTCTTGCAGAAACAGTATTTAAATTTAAAGCCTTAAAGAAGCCAGCCCAGTTGAGTGTCATCTTCAATTTAGAGAAGGTAGGTGAAATAATAATAATAACAATAATAATAATAATAATAATAATAAAAAAAATAATAATAAAAATAATTATGACATTGTTACTTTAACTTGAGCATATATATTTATATGAGCAACACAGCTGTAATATTTCACATAATAATAATAATAATAATAATAATTATTATTATTATTATTATTATTATTATTATTATGTGAAATATTACAGCTGTGTTGCTCATATAAATATATATGCACAAGTTAAAGTAACAATGTCATAATTATTTTATTAATTAATATATTATTTAGAGGAAATTTAGAAAATTACTTTAATAACAATTTGAATATTATTATTATTATTATTATATAAACTGTATTATTATAATTTGTGTGTTATTTATTATTACTGCCATTTTTATTGCATTATAAAGATTATTACTATATCATATATTTTTTAAATTGCATAATATATTATATTATTTCAGTTCAAATTGCTACCTCTAACTGCACTGTAATTTCTTATATATAATACTGTGATTAATTTTGTATATCAAGGACATTTATAGATTAAAATGGTTAATTTGTTGGTGTTTTGTATGAAATTTTGTCTGCCACCTAGTGATGTCCTCTCTCAGCGCAGGAAACATCTGCTGTGTGTGTGTGTTTTTGATTGATTTTGCAGGCGTTCTGGAACTGGGTTGAAAATTATGCTGATGAATTCACCAGGTTGTACCAGAGGCCTCAGGCGGACATGGCTGGTGCGTCCACTGAAAACCTCACTGTACCGTATCAGTATTGCTTTGGAGAGGATATGTGAATCTGATCTGCGTGTGTGTTTCAGAGTGTGCTGAGAAGCTTTTTGACCTGGTGGATAGTTTTGCTGAGAGTACGAAGAGAAAAGCAGCTGTTTGGCCACTGCAGATCATCCTCCTCATCCTCTGTCCTGACATCACTCAAGACATGTCCAGAGACACATCAGATGACTCGAAAGACAACAAGGCAAGCATACACAAATTTGTGCAAGTGTACTTCTCAGAATCACATCTTGACCATTATTGTTCTAACAACTAATGATAGATAATAATTTAGTGTATCATTTGTCGTTTTAAAGGAACACTCCACGTTTTTTGAAAATAGGTTTGTTTTCCAACTCCCCAATTGTTAAACAGTTTAACTGTTTGAATCCACTCAGTCGATCTCTGGGTCTGGCTGTAGCATTTTTAGCTGCAGCTTAGCAAAGCTTATTGATTCTGATTAAACCATTAGCATCACACTCAAAAATGACCAAAGAGCTATTTTCAGACGCTATATTATTGCGACTGCTGCACCCCTGATACGGCAGCAATGTTCCTTAATTATTACGCCGGAATGAGAGTCAAGTTTTATACAGGAAAAATATAGAAAATTATTTTTGAGTGCGACGCTAACAGTCTAATCAGATTCAATGATCTATGCTAAGCTAAGCTAAGCTAAAAGCTTACTTTTGCTGCTACTGCCAGAGCCAGAGATCAGCTGAATGGATTCAAAAACGGTAAAACTTTTCAACTCTTGGGGAGTTGGATGAGCCTGTTTTCAGCCTGTTCCTTTTAAAGTGGTTCTTTCTTTCTTCTATATGTCTGCTTCATTAATGTTGTAAAAACACACCCTTTCTTACACACATACTAAACCTAGACCTATCATGTGCTCCTCACACAGTTTGTATTATAAATAGTTTACTAAAATATTCATACTGTAAACTGGAAATAGATCTCTGTCTCTGAACTGTTTACACTGTGTATTCACATTGTGTTTCTTTTTTTCTCCTGTAGAAACTGTTTTTGGAGAATCTACGGAAAGCCTTGACTGGTCACGGTGGAAGCAAACAGCTGACGGAAAGCGCAGCTATTGCCTGCGTCAAACTGTGCAAAGCATCTACATACATCAGCTGGGAGGATCACTCCGTCATCTTCCTGCTGGTGCAGTCCATCGTTGTGGATCTGAAGGTATGGACAAACGTGACTCCTCGTGGACTTTTCTTTGGACTGATTTGTATGGTCGACAGTAGCAAACCCAACAAACACTAAAAGAAACCCAAACCTGGAGACTCGCAGTGGCTCAAAAGCATCTGAACGTTTCATGTTGATGCTGTCCTCTTCATTGATGGTGTCTCTTGGCCTCCAGGGGTTGCTGTTTAACCCAGCTAAACCGTTTTCCAGAGGCGCCGGGAGCCAGAGTGCAGACGTGGACCTAATGATCGACTGTTTTGTCTCCTGTTTCAGAATCAACCCTCATAACAATCAGCAATTTAAGGTGTGTGGGCAAGTTAGGTCAAATGTATTTATATAGCTTTTTTTAGACTCTTACATCTCTGGTTCTTTCTCTGTAAGGTGTGCCTGGCTCCGTCCTCACCTCCTACCTTTCACTTTGTGCTGGTGAATTCTCTCCACCGAATCATTACTAATGTAAGAGCTTCCTGGTGTCCTTAGATCACCTCAGAGCGATAGGATGTCTGATTCACTCCCAGGGTGTCCAAATGTCCTCTGTCTGTCTTCCGTCATGTTCTAGTCCCCGCTGGACTGGTGGCCGAAGATCGATACCGTGTACTGTTACTCGGGAGAGCTGCGGCTCATGTTTGCTGAGACTCTGGGGAGAGTGGTGCAGGGCTGCAGCAGCCACGCCCCCCTCCGTATGACCTCGGTGAGACGCCTGCAAAACTTCTCTAGTGTCCATGCTGAGAATAGAGTATTTGCATAACGCACTGTTTACTGCATGCAGCCTACTATGTTTAGTCATAGTATGTGAAACAGCATACAGTATGCTACAATAAATGTTCCAAACAGCCCATCACTGTGTTGCATAATTAATTCATAGAGTGGCATGTCTCAGAAATAAATATGCTCGGTCAGAGATTTTGTGATGCGTAGAGGAAAAAAAAAATCTCAGATAGAAACATAGGTAAATAATCCGTATACATTTAAAAAAGATTGGGGGACTGTATATAAATGAAATTTATGAATAAATTAATGAGTGAAATTTATGTTTATGCACAGTGTACACTCGCACATAAATTAATAAATTAAAATGTGTACTTGTATTTATTAATATCAATGTTAAAAATAGTTGTGCTGCTTAATATTTTTGTCTAAGCGGATATGCTTCTTTTTTTTTTTTTCTAAATTCTTAGATTACTACAAAAATCCAAAAAAGCATCAATTTAAAATAAATATATGTAGTAACATTGTAAAATATGCAACTTAAATGCATATCTGTATTATTTATATTTCTTTTTCTCTGTCTTCCTCTTTTAGAGTTTGACGTTTAAGGAGAAAATGAGCAGTCTGAAGTTTAAAGAGAAAACCACTGATCTGGACACCAGGAGTCACAAGTATCTGCTTTTGGCTTTGGTGAAACTCATCCATGCAGATCCCAAATTGATGCTACATGTGAGTGAAGAGGCTTAGCTTTCTTTGGCCGTATAAAGTCATGCTCTGCTGTACTATTAATGTGATGTGTATGTTTGTGAATCAGAATCCAGGTAAACAGGGTCTGGAGGTCCACAGCAGCACTGCAGATCTCATCACAGGCATGGTGCATCTTGTGCCACTTGCGAACATGGGAGATATCTCCCAGGAGGCCATGGAGGTGAGGTCATTGCATCTCGCTGTTTATCTGGTGCCTCTGGCATAAATTTAGATAGTCTGTATATAAGTTTTCAGTCATATTTGGTGTCTGTGTTAGGCTCTTCTGGTCCTGCATCAGCCTGAAAGCATCGAGCTGTGGAACCCAGACGCTCCTATGGAAACTTTCTGGGACATCAGGTAGCTCCGCGGTGGACATGACCGCATTTCATAGGTGCTAATAGAAATAAAACTCTGCCCTGTTGATTGTGTATGTGTCGTCGGTCCAGTTCTCAGGTGCTGTTCTTCATCTGTAAGAAGCTGTTTGGTCATCAGCTGATCAGCAGCACTGAGATTCTGAAGTGGTTGCGAGAGATTCTCATCTGCAGAAACAAATTTCTTCTCAGGAACAAAGTGAGTATGCATTCTCACGTGCATACAGGCCATTATGGCTAAAAAGTTGACTACATTATATGGGTATTTCTAAGAACATTATGTTTTTTGTTTTTTTTGCTCTTCTTGCTGCTATCTGAAGCACTTGTGCAGTACAAATAAAAGTTATAGTTTTATTTATATGATTTTTTAAATTTAAAACGTATTATTTTATAACAATGACAACAAAATAATAATAACTTTATTTTTATTAGTCTATTGTTGTTGTTATTATCAATTGTGTGGCATATATAAATAAATTGCACACTGTTGGGTACAAATAAAAATTCAATATTGAAAATAAAAATTCATATAAATTATTGAGCTAAAATAAAGTAGAAAAACCACTTAAAATACAAATAATATTTATTATTAATATTATTATTATTATTAGTGAAGTATATAACCAAACCACAGTGTGGAATACAAATATAATTATTATATATTTTATAACAACAGCAGAAAAATAATATTTTTTTACTTCATTATCATCATCATCATTATCATCATCATCATCATCATCAATTGTGTGGCATATATAAATAAACTGCACTGTGTGGAGTATAAATAAAAATTCAATGTTGAAAATAGAATAGTTTTTATGGCTATGTATTGTTATTATTAGAATAATAGTAATTATTAATATTAGGTAGTGTGAAGTATATAACCAAACTGCTGTTCAACATAAAAAAAGTTTTATAAATTATAAAGATTACTGCTACTACTACTACTATTATTATTATTATTATTATTTATTATTATTATTATTATTATTATTCACAAAAGGAAGTGTACAACCAAACTACCTTATTATACCGTATCCCACAATGCAGTGTATTTGACCCGTGACCCGTGACCCGTGAAGCAGAAAATTAAGAATATAACAAAATTGACCACAAAAAATGGGTTAAATATATGAAACAAATAATATATAACCAATATTGGTTATATAGAGAAATGTATATTCTTATACATCTTTGTTTTATTTGTTTTTCTCATGCAGGATCGGGCCACAGCAGGCAGTAACATTGCCATCTGCCGGCAGGCCCAGACCAAGCTGGAAGTGTGTCTTTACATGTTCCTGTGGAGTCCAGACATGGAGGCAGTTCTGGTGGCCATGTCCTGTTTCCGCTACCTGTGTGAGGAAGCAGACATCCGCTGTAGTGCAGAAGACATTCCTGTGCAGTCCCTTCTGCCAAATTACAACACGTTCATGGAGTTTGCGTCTGTCAGCAACATGATGATTGCAGGTGCGTCTGAGAAACTAATTTGAATGCACAGACTCAGACATGCAGTTTTTTGAGAGTAGTGTGTGATGTTACAGGTGCCTCTAGAGGGCAGCACAGTTTTTGTGAGTGTTCTGATTTTTCTTCTAGGTCGTTCGGCTCTACAGAAGAGAGTAATGGCTTTGCTTCGAAGGATTGAGCTCCCTACCCCAGGAAACACTGAGGTCAGAGGTCACACATTTACATATTTAATATTGGACAGTAGTAGACTCATTCTGGTTGGCTGACGAACTAATTTGCATTGTCCTGGTTGTGTGCATCGTATTATCTAACATAATTGTTGTAAATCTGAGCCTTTTAGAATATGCAAAACTTGATTTGCTTTTCAAACTACGTGGTTGGATTTTACAGTTCAGTACTTGTGTGCTGTTGATTTTTTTTACACAAAAAATAAAAACTTTTTGTTGTCTAGTTTAAAGATAACATGTATGACGGGTTTTAACAGCTCTGTTTGGTCATTTCAGGCCTGGGAGGACACGCATGCCAAATGGGAACATGCAACCAAATTAATTTTAAGCCACCCGAAAACGAAACTAGAAGACAGTCAGGTCAGTCACCCTACAATAGAAAACAGATTTTGTCTACATGTGGTTGATTCTTCAGATTAACTGACATTTCTGTACATTAGGCTAATTTGTTAAAAAAAAAAAAAAGATTTTTTTTTTTTTTTTTTCTGATATCTCTAAACATATTTGACAAATTTATAGAGTTAAAATATAACATTTACCACTCTGTTCTTTTTTTGTACTTTTTAAAAATCTGTCCCAAGAACTATTTAGACAATAGTTTTTTTTTTTTTTTTTTTTTTTTTTTTAAATCAAGTATTATTGTATTATTTGAGAATTACTTAAAAATTCTGTTTAATTCAAACTGTAAATTTTTGTAGTACTTTACATTTAAACACACACAAACATATGTTTTGGCAACTTGGCAACCTTTATTTTAGGTTTAAAAATATAGTACACTCATAAAAACAAATGAAATTCATAAAAAGAAGTAAAAATTATTTTTATTTAATACAAATGTTTTATTTTAAAATATAATATTAGTATATAGAAGTAATTATTTTAACTAAATAAAGTGCAATAATACTATTATAAATATTATTATTCAGTTTTTTATAGTTATATTTAATGGGAGACACTATATGCAGTGTGAACCAAAGCCAAATCTCCAAGTACTCTTTTGAGAACAGACTGCAAAACTTATGTGCACTTACTGTATGTATGTATAAAATTACACTATGAGAATTATTATAATGTAAATATGTTCTTATTAACAACCAAGTTAATTCACCATTGTTTAAAAAACATGACATGACAAAATATATGCTGTGTTTCATAAATCCTGTGTCTCTTTCCTCAGGAATGGATCAATATGACCGGCTTCCTGTGTGCGTTGGGTGGCGTGTGTTTGCAGCAGAGGAACACGTCTGTTCTGGCCACCTACAGTCCTCCCATGGGCACTCTGAACGATCGCAAGGGCTCCATGGTGTCCATGGCCTCGTGTGAAGGCAACCCAGAGACGCCCCTGAGCAGGTTTCTGGACCGTCTTCTGTCGCTGATGGTGTGCAATCATGAGAAAGGGCATCAGATTCGTACCAACGTCAAAGACCTGGTGGGGCTGGAGCTCTGTCCAGCGCTCTATCCCATGCTGTTCAACAAACTCAAAAACAGTATCAGCCGATTCTTTGATGCCCAGGGCCCGGTGAGACAGCTTGTCAGAGTGTATATGTACAGTCGAAGTCTTATGAAGCCATGTGACATCTTTATAAGCTAGCTGGGCGTCACTTGCATCAAATGCCATAGGTACTAACGTCTCTGTGCTCATATGTTTAGGTGCCAATTAATGAGACCAACACACAGTTTGTGGAGCAGACCATCGCCATCATGAAGAACCTTCTGGACAACCATACGGAAGGAAGCTCTGAACATCTGGGTCAAGCCAGCATTGAGACCATGATGCTCAACCTGGTCAGGTAAGTCATTTGTCAGCTTTGCTGTGAAGATCATTCTCTAAATGAATGTTTCAGGTTCCAGTCTTTCCAGTCTTTTATCTTGCACTAGGCTACTGATAAATTACTACTCCAAGGATCTACAGTAAAGTTTTTATTTCTGCTTGCCTGGTCATACCAGAATTTCTGCTGTAATATAATATTATAAATTTTTTATCTAATTACTCTATTCGAAAGATTGAGACTGGTAGGTTTTTTTTTAGCATTATGGTAAAAAGGAATTTTATACTCACTAAGACGGTGTTTATTTAACAACTATAGAGTAATAATGTGGAAATATTATTACATTGTAAAATAACTGCTATTTTCAAAAATGTATTTTGTAAGGATTCTTAGATTAATAGGAATCTCTAAACTAAAGTTATAGTTAAAATGGTAACACTTTATTTAATAACTAACAAAAAACACTGAAAACTGTCTTTGTTAATGTTAATTAATGAAAATACAGTTATTCATTGTTTATTCATGTTAGTTCACATTTCAAACACAACAGGTGATTTTAATACTGCATTAGTAAATGTTGAAATTAACATTAACAACGATTAATAAATGCTGTAGAAGTATTGTTCATTCTTAGTATGTATTTGCTAATGTCGTTAACTAATGTTAATTAATAAATCTTATTGTAAAGTTTTACCAGTTAAATATAAATCATTTGTAACACTGAATGTCTTTACTGTCAGTTGGATCAAATTAATTCATCTTTGGAATAAAATTAATTTTTCAAAAAATACCTTACTGTCCCAAAACTTTTATATTTTAATTTATAATTTTGTACTATTTTTTGTGAATATATTTTGTACTATTTTACAAAACAAAAGTGTCTGTATATATTCTGTAGATATATTATTTTAGCATACAAGGCAGACCTTTAAGAATTAGTTTAAGAATTAATTTCTAACACATTTTAAAGATGCTATCACATCATAAGTTTTTCTTTAACGTAATATAATCTGTTATGTTTATTGCTGATTTCTTTGTGCTTAAACCATAAGTATTTGTGTGTTATAGGTATGTGCATATTCTTGGCAACATAGTTCATGCCATCCAGATCAAAACCAAACTGTGCCAGCTGGTAGAGGTCATGATGGAGCGCAGAGATGACCTCTCTTTCTGCCAAGAGATGAAGTTCAGGTACAACAAAACTCTGCTGTATTCCTGCTCTTTATTTGATATGCAGATTATCTGCAGTGTTTTATTCCTGCTCTGGAGATGCATCAGATTTGTGTGTGTCTGTGTGTGTGTCAGGAATAAAATGGTGGAGTATCTGACAGACTGGGTGATGGGAACATCCAACCAGGCGGCTGATGATGATGTTAAATGCCTCACAAGGTAACATCATTTTCATTTGTTCACTCTAGTTTACTGAACAACCTCCAGTGGACTTTTTTGGACTTTTTTGAGAAACCTGAAGTTCATATGTGCAATACAAATCAAAAAGTCTTTTAGTGGTTAATACTTTTTTTGTTTTTGGTTGACAGGGATCTGGATCAGGCGAGTATGGAAGCGGTGGTGTCTCTTCTGGCCGGCCTGCCCCTTCAGCCAGAGGAAGGGGACGGTGTGGAGCTAATGGAGGCCAAATCTCAGCTTTTCCTAAAGTAAGACTCCCAAGTTCCATTGCAAACCTTAGGCAAGTGTCCTGTCATGAGGTTTGTACATTAGTCTGTCCCTGCTTTCCTCTACAGGTACTTCACTCTGTTCATGAATCTTCTGAACGACTGCAGTGAGGTGGAGGATGAGGGTCAGCAGGTGGCTGGACGTAAGCGAGGGATGTCTAGGCGTTTGGCATCGTTAAGGCACTGCACCGTCTTGGCCATGTCCAACCTGCTTAACGCCAATGTGGATAGCGGCCTTATGCACTCTATTGGTGAGAAAATCAAGCCATAAACCTTTTACCCATTTAATGCGTTTAACGGTTTAAAAGCATTTAAACCGTTTAATTGTCACAAATAAAAACTCAGGACATGTAATGACTTTTTGTGGCAAATCCTTAAAGGAACACAAATCCTCCAACTCCCCCAGAATGAATAAGTTGAGTTTTACAGATTAAAAAATCCATTTAGCCGATCTCCTGGTGATTGCACTTTTAGCATAGCTTAGCATAGATCATTGAATCCAATTAGACCAGTAGCATCACATTCAAAAACTGTAAAACTTGGAGTTTGGTGAATGAGAACTACAAACTATACTCTCATTTTGGTGTAATAATCAAGGAAGTATGCTGGTGTACCATGGCCACAGCAGACGCTATGATATCACACAGACTATTTTCCACAGGTGCTGTGTGATATCATTGAGCCTGCTGTGGTCATGGTACAGCAGCAAATTTCCTTGATTATTACGCTGAAATGAGAGTATAGTTCCTGGTCATATCAGTCTAGAAAATAGCAACTTTTTTACTTTTTTCCGCTGGCCTTAGTACACAATATAACTACAGAAGACTCATGTTTTAAATGAGAAAAATATCAAAACTATGGTCATTTTTGAACGCGATGCTACTGGTCTAATTGGATTCAGTGATCTATGCAAAGCTATGCTAAACATGCTACCGCCAGAACTGAATGGATATTAGCTGAATGGATTTTTTTACCATAAATGGTAAAACTCAACTTATTAACTCTGGGGGAGTTGGAGAATGAGCCCATTTCCAAAAAAATGTTTGTTCCTTTAACACAATATAGTGATATATTTAATAAGATTATCAATCCCACATTAGGACTGAATTAAGATGAAAAATGACATTAATGTTGTAACAGCGACATTGAACTGAATCAACACCGAACTAAATAATTGTATATCTATAGAGCTGCTTTTATACGTTTACATGAACTTTGCAACATTAACACGTATTTTCCTGTTTATTACTGTGAAGCTGCTTTGACACAGTCTATAATGTTTAAAGCTCTTCATGAATGAACGTGTCTTGACTTCTTCATTCATATAATCAGAGTTTGCGTGTATGCCGCGCTCTTGCAGGGCTGGGCTATCATAAGGACCTTCAGACAAGGGCTACGTTCATGGAGGTCCTCACTAAGATCCTGCAGCAGGGAACAGAGTTTGACACGCTGGCAGAGACTGCGCTGGCCGATCGCTTTGAGAGGCTTGTGGAACTTGTCACAATGATGGGGGATCAGGGGGAGTTACCTATTGCCATGGCGCTGGCCAATGTGGTCCCTTGTTCTCAGTGGGTGGGTAATTTATGTAAATAATCTGTAAAGTCTTTTTTTGTATGATGTAAGATGAGTAGTTAATTAATTCAGCTATAATTGTGGCATATATTATAGACATAATTCAAACAATGTTTTTCAAAATGACAGTATACAGTATATTTTTTTTTATTACACTTGTTTTTGTACTTTTTTTTTCAACTTTTTTCAACAGAAATGTAACGCTTGAGAATCTCCCATTTAAAGTACAATAATGCAATGTTTGCAAGTCAAAAGCTAACCATCAATGATTATTTGCATACTGATTTGGTAATGTTCTATTTCTTTTACGAGGCTGATTTATAAGTTAATTGCGTTTAGGTATTTTTTTTCCCTGTTTAAGTATACAGACAACTTTTTTTATTAATTAATTATTATAATTTTTTTTTATTAATTGATCTTAAACTGTTTTTCTCAATCTTTTGAGTATTGATATATTAAATTATAAATTAAGCACAGTTAATTATGTGATTTCAAATATATTGGGCCCTATCATACACCCGGCGCAATGTGGCTCAAGGCTTTTAGTCCGACATAGTTCTCATTTTCTCGTCCAGGCTACATACATACAATAATGTAATAATGGACAGTCATTGCATGTATCAGAATGAAGCTATTTGCTGGCGTATGAGCATTTGTTTCCTCTGTGGAGACACGTTCTTTGCGGCTGCAAATTCTGCTGTTTAAATAGCGTATACCCCCAACTCGCTTTTAAAGGGAATGGGAGATGAGATTCTGATTGGTTTATTGCACATTACGCCCAAAAAATACCCATTATTTATTAAGAAAATAGGGACAACCCATTTTTACAATGTACTCGGGAGCACTGTCCGTGGTTAAAATAGCAAAAGTGGATTAGGACACACTCTGATACCTGTGTGCTTTGCATTTAGATCGTTAAAATATGGCCCATAATCGTCTCCCCGGGGGAGACCAAATGATTATATCTTGATTTAATGGTTTTTTTGTTTTGTTTTTGTTTTTAAATTATTTTAATATAGTAATACATTTTTGCATCTCCCTTTTAAAATTTTGCTGAAGCATCTGGTTGAGAACTTCTTATCTGGCAAATACTGTTTTAATATTATTTGTTTGTACTTGTTTTACTTCCATTTTTTTTCCATTTTGTTAAATGATTTAAAAACAAATTAATACTATAAAATTATTATTAACCATTATTACTTGCCATTTTATTTAAAAAATGTCATGAAGGTTTCTTTGCACATTGTAATAAGCCTAAAGAAGGTTAAATGACTGAAACGTTGCAAATGATATTTTTAATGCAAGTTTGTGGAATTTATGTTGAACTTCATTTTTTTTTTTTTTTAGGATGAACTGGCTCGTGTTCTGGTAACTCTCTTTGATTCGAGGCATCTCTTGTATCAACTTCTGTGGAATATGTTCTCTAAGGAGGTGGAGTTGGCTGATTCCATGCAAACACTGTTCCGCGGCAACAGCCTGGCCAGTAAAATCATGACGTTCTGTTTTAAGGTGCTTTTACGATTCCCCTGGCGTGCATTGAAGTCAAATGATCACTCACAGAGGCAAATGATCCTGATTAAGTTTAGTTGAAAATTTCCCTTTTAGGAACTCATGTAAACTGCTTTTTTCAGGTGTACGGGGCCACATATCTGCAGAAGCTGTTGGAGCCACTGCTCAGGGCCGTGATCACGGGCACTGAGTGGCAGATGCTGAGCTTTGAGGTGGATCCCACCAGGTACCTTTAAATCAGTCATTCACCAGTGGTATGTAGGTGCAAATTCACCTGTCACTTGATAAAAGCTAGGCAAATTAGGAAGAAGCATCATGGACAGATTGCAAAACATGCTGTCATCCCAAAACCATGAACAAAACTACGCAAAGTAAAAGAGAATTGAACCCAGACTCATTTAAATAGAGATTCACTTGCCATGAGAATAAACTGGTTTACACCGAACACAGTGTTCTGTGTGGTTAATAAAGTTAAATGTGGTTAATTTCTTGCATTTCAATTGCTATTTAAAAATCTAAATATTTTTCTACCCTTCCTGTGTGAGCATAGTAATAAATAATTGTGATGTAAATATATTTTAAGGACATGTACTTTAAAGTGATGGACTTTTTTTTTTTTTTTTTCTGTGTTGTTTCAACAGTGTTGTGTTATCAAATACAGCAAACATGCCTATGTGATATTCAGATACTTGTTGGAGATGATTCGCTTGTGTTCTTCCTGCAGACTTGAGACCGGTGAGAATTTGGAGGAGAACCAGCGCAATCTGTTACGGATGACCGAGCGCTTCTTTCAGGCCATAATCAGCTCATCCGGCGAGTTTCCACCTCAGCTCCGCAGCGTCTGTCACTGTCTCTTTCAGGTGAGGTTGAAGAACCTCTAAGGTGATGAGTTTGTTTCTTTGTATGTCTGTATCCCTGTGTTAATCTGTGTGATGATGTTACTAATGTCAAATATGCTTCGGTTTTGCCGTAGAGACAGATTCTTCAATGGAACAGTTTAAAGCTAACATGAAATAAAACTTGCTTGCTGGTCTTATTTGTGCACAATTTATCACGAATAAGCACAGAAAAATTACATTTGTAATGCAGTTAGATGCAATTTTCAAATACATGTTTGACGTTAGTTCCTGTGTAGGCCAAATAGAATCTGCAGTGAACAAATTTGTGTAAGTAGTTTATAAAACCAGTTTTAGATTATTGCCTTAAAGTATGATCATTTACGAAAGAAAGGTTTTAAAAATTATTTTTAAAGAAACTCATTCTTTGTTTTATAAATGAGGGCAGTTGTTCAAAAAAATTCTATTCATAAAAGAGTTAAAAATACACATCATATTTTCCATAAATATTAAGCTGCACAAGTTTTTTTGATAATAAGTACTATTTCTTCAGCAGGAAACCAGCATTAGAATGATTTCTGAAAATTCAGTTTGCCATCACAGGAGTAAATATTATATATAAATATTTTATTTATAGATATATATATAATATTTTAACTGTCTATTATTACTATTATTACATTTTAATATTATTGTTTTGCTCTATTTTTGATTAAATAAATGCAGTCTTGGTGAGCATAAGAGACTCCAAACTTTTCCATGGCCTAATAGGTAGAAAACGTGTGTGTGTGTGTGTTAGCTTGTGCCATGACTTGTTTGTGCTCATTTCTGTTCTGTAGGCTACTTGTCACTCTCTCCTGTCTAAAGCATCTGTCAAAGACAGAAAGGAAGTGAGGAAAGCTGTAAGTGTGAATGGCGGACGTTTTTGCTTCCTGTCTCGATTCACTTCATTAATCTGAGACTCTTGTGCACCTCCTGCATTACTGTCATTACATCAAATCATGTCTACTAATTTCCTGATTTTTGGCAAGCTGAAGCTTTCACTGAATGTGCCTCTTAGCACCAGCACCAAGAAAAACAACAAACTCTGTAGCTCCGGCCATCATCTTTGCATGAGCCGTCACTCTCAGGGCTGAAGGTTGGAAATTATCAGGGCACTGAATGCAGTGGTGCATTGTGGGTAACGCAATTTGATAACGAACTTCGCCCCTTTTTGAATGCCAGAATGATTTTACGCTTGACTGTTCAACCTGAAACATTTATACTGAGAAAAATGCATTTCTCCGTAGTGCCATTGTAAATGCTTTGCTATTCCCTTTTTTCTTCTCTAACACTCTTAAAGGTCACTGGTGAAGACCTCCGCCATCATTGGACTGTTTAACGGCTTCAAACTGCTTTCTACACTTTAACTCTAAAGCCTCTGGTGCCATTTTGTTCAAATAGTTACCTTACAGAACCTCATGTTATCCAGTTACTCAACAGATAGCATTATATGATCAAATATACAAATACACAACCATTTTTTAATTGACTTTGATTTGTTCATGTTATTACTAATTTTGGTTCTGGATTGGAACTGTCCTAATGAAATGGCATCATTTTACCTCAGCCATAAAATCCTTTTTTCACGTTCCTGTAAAGTACTCTGTGTTTTGGTTTCAGGTGGTTAGCCAGCGTTTCCCACAGAATAGTATCGGAGCTGTAGGTAGTGCCATGTTTCTGCGTTTTGTGAACCCGGCTATAGTCTCTCCATACGAGGCTGGGATTCTCGACAAAAAGCCTCCACCCAGGATAGAAAGGGGCCTTAAACTCATGTCAAAGGTGAGAGTTTTTCCATAGGAATGAGATAAATATTTTTTTGCTGTTTCATTGCTAGTCAAGAAAGGTCAAACAGGTCAAAACCTGGTTCATTAACTGGAAAGCCAATAGATCAACCATCTAGCAGGGTTTATTTAATAAATAAATTATATGAAATATTAACCAAAGCAAACAGTGTAACAGAGCTGTAAAATCGCTGTAGTGTTTTGTTACTAAAATGGAAGCATAATTAAAGATGATATATTATAAAAGACATCACTATTTCATTTGTCACCTCTCCGCAGATCTTGCAAAGTATTGCCAACCATGTTTTGTTCACAAAAGAAGAGCACATGAGGCCGTTTAACGACTTTGTGAAGAGTAATTTTGACGCAGCCAGAAAGTAAGAAATCTATTATCAGTCTTTATGTCCCGTCACCAGCTAGATTAAACTTTGGGGTTTTCTTCTAGATTTTTCCTGGACATTGCCTCTGACTGCCCGGCGAGCGACTCTCTCAACCACAGTCTATCCTTCATTAGCGATGGCAATGTTTTGGCTCTGCACAGGCTGCTGTGGAACAACCAAGAGAAAATTGGCCAGTATTTGTCCAGTAACAGGTGAGCATATCTGTGAAAGATCTGTTATCATCCATCACACCTAATCAGTATCAGAGTGACTGTTATTGGTAGTGCGCATGCAGTTTAGGCTGTACTTGGGATTCGATTCTTGGAATTCTGCTCATTCAAATCTCTGTATTTGTTTGGGAACTGATTTGCATTTTTTTTTGCTTTCCATTCACAGCTTGTTTCTCTTTGATCTAATATTGGTAAAACACTATCTTCAGGGGCAGCTGTTATGTTGTAAAAAGTTTGACTTTGACTGAGCTTTACTTTTTTTGGTCATTTTTTTACATTTATCTTACAGTACAATATTGTGATGTAAGCATACGTTTTTGATGTTTTAGTCAGTGAAGTTTCAGTTAATCAGAGGATATTTTTCCAAACTTCAGGGATCATAAAGCTGTTGGAAGGAGACCCTTTGATAAGATGGCCACCCTGCTTGCTTACCTGGGTCCCCCAGAGCACAAACCAGTTGCAGATACACATTGGTCCAGCCTGAATCTCACCAGCTCCAAATTTGAGGAATTTATGACAAGGTAGAAAAGGCAGCACTGTAGATTTTATTATAGTTTTCCGTTATGCATGGTATTTTTGTCTAGATTTCCATTAAATAAATTTAACAGTCTTGTCAGATTGAATTAATCGATTATTTTACACAGAAACCCCACTTTTACCTTATGGTTCATAACTGCAGTCCTTAACTGCTTGATTTGTCTTTAGACATCAGGTGCATGAGAAAGAAGAGTTTAAAGCGTTGAAGACTCTTAACATCTTTTACCAGGCTGGAACTTCAAAGAACGGAAACCCTGTGTTTTACTATGTAACCCGCAGGTAAGACTTCATGATACCTGACAGATGGTTGCAAAAGAATTACAAAGTCACATATTCTGCTTTTGTTCATAGATTTATTGTTTCTGAAAAGTCAATCAGTTGACTAACAACAGCTTACAGATGCATAGATTTACTTTGTTGATTAAGTTATGAACACAGCATTTTACAGCAATAAATTAAATAATTAATTATTATTATTGTTTAATAATGGTTGTAAATAGTACCAGTATTTTTACATTTGAAATGTTTTTCACTAGTGTTAATGTTTAACGTTAATGTATAACATCTACCAAAGTTTCATAGCACTATTAAGTCTCCAAAGAATCTCACATTGTTGTCTGCCTTCAAAGCACAAGGGAGGTTGATGGTCACTGTATCATCTGTAGAAAGCTCAAAGCCACGAACACAGGTAGCAGAGGGTTGAGGCAGCTAGTCATAGAGGAAGCAGAGGAAACGGAGGAACTACCGGAACTGCCGGAACTGCCGGAACTGCCAGAACTGCCAGAACTGCCAGAGCTGGGATTCTGGACTGTGTTGTTTTTGGAGCTGGATAATATGGTGTTGTTCATAGTCCCGCTTGTGTTGGTGGAGGTGCCGGTTGAACTGTTTGTATTCTGGTTAGCGCCGTTACCATTCTGATTAGCACCGTTGTTTTTGCCAGTGGTAGAGGAGCCGGTGGTGGTAAATGAAGTGGTAATGTTTGCAGTGAGGACCTGCATACAGCCAAATGTAACAACAAGCAGAGCAACGCAGATGTCCACTCTTAGAGCCATTTCTCTGCTCTGAGAAGAACATAACAAAAATCATTTCAGTATAGAGGTAAAAGCACTTCTTATTTTTTTACTACCTCCATAATGGTGTTTAACAAAGCAGTTTTTTAGCTACACGATTCATTTATGTTTATAGAGGTTGAGTATAATTCGGAATTTAATATTAATTTGTGAACTGTCCAAAAAAAAATAATTTAGAGCTTAAATTAGAGCCTGAGTACTTACCAGCAGTGCTCCACGTAGATAAGGCTGATGGTTTATTTCTGTGAGTGGTGATGTGCAGTGTCTCTAAACAGATGCTGATGCTTTTAATAATGACACTCGTGGAAGAGGTCACATGGTTCTTCAGAAAAGGAGGGTCAGTGATGGAAAGATCATGCTGACAAGATTTCCTTTTGTTTAACAAATAGTTTGTTTGTTTTTCATGAAGTATCATGGTGACAGTTGGAAGACTGGCTTGAGTTGCTGCGTTTACGATTTCCAAATATAGTTAGGTCTTATTTTAAAGGTTTAAATTCCTGCATAGCTGGGTAACCTGACTTGACGGTTTACCACTGTCATTAGTAATAACAGGCTTTCTAAATATTTTGTTCTGGTTAGAAAAATAAATCCAGCTTTCCCTGATGGAAAATCCTGTTGACGTCAGCTTAAGTTAGTTTTTCTGGTTTAGGTAGTTGTGAAGATGGATAACCAGTTGTTTGGGAACTGAAGGTGCTTGTAAACCATCTTGACCATCATGTTTATCAGTTGTTTTTGGAACATGGAAGGTAGTTTTCTGGTCATTTTAGTGATTCAATTTTTACTTTACTTTAAATAAAACCTAACATTGTTAAAATGTAATTTAAAAAAAAAATACATTTAAATTTTAAAATTTCTGTTGTCTTACTGCTTGCTTCTGTTTCTTGTTTCTTTTGTGTTATAGCTTGTTGTGTTGTGGCTAGTTTCCATTGTGTTGTGCTAGTTGCATTGAAGCTGGTTTCTGATTTTTTTTTTTTAAAGTGTGTTTTGGCTTGTTTTCCATGTATAGCACAATACTATGTTGTATATTGTGTATTATGTTGTATATTTGTTTCTGTTGCGTTGTGCTAATTTCATTGTGTTGTGCAATGGCCACCATACTTATATGGACGGAATTTCTTTATTTAATTGCATCATTTAATTGCTAATTTTAATATTTTTTCCTTTTTTTTTATTTTAAAGTGCAGAATTTTGATAAAAAATGAATGCTTTTTGTTCCTGTTTTTATTATTGCAGAATTATTAACAGAATCATGCATTTAACTTATAATTTTTAAAACAGAAAGAATTGACACTAATCTGATTAACATATGAAATGCTTCTACACTCCTTTATAATGTGAACCTGCATGTCCAGTAATCCTGTGTATTGCTTCTCTATAGCAGTACGTTGTAAGAGTGTTATGATTAAATGTTAAAATCATTTAATGTTTTCATAATATGTTATTTATAAACATTATTTGAAAATGCTGAGCCTGTTATCCATTTGTTGACATGAATTTATAGTTCGATCGAAGGACCATGTGACTCAGCTGACCTTCAGAGCCCTTGCCTAATTCCCATCAGGAGGAGCGTACAGCAGACTGATGTGTAGAGTGAACCCACACCGCATCGTGAGCTTGTGTTTCGACTGAGGTTCTGATTGGGTCTCTTCACACTTCTTGTTCGGAGAGTGGTGGTCTTCCGGGTGGTGGAGACGGTGGTGACAAAGTCGCCTGTTGTGGCTGGACCTTCTGTAGTCGAATAAGTATTAGAACTGGAAGCCTCTGAAGTTGTGGTAAAGACAAAACCGTTTCTAAAAGACTCCTGTTCCTTGGTGCTACTAGATCCTGTTTGGTCATCCCTGGTATTTAGTAGCGACGTCCCTGTCCAGAAGTGTGTGGTGACTGCTTGTACATAGGGATGGCTTGGCTCCTCCATTCCGAAGACATATGGGGACAGCGTGTAGGTACCAAAGTGCCAGCTTCCTGTTCTGGACAGGTGAGCCTCTCCGCAAGTGTGCCAGGTGTGGCAGGGGCAGCCCAGCACTCGGGCTGAAGTGTGTTTGGTCCACACCAGCAGGTGGCTGATATTAGCAGTTTCTTCACAAGCCCAGGGATTGTCTCCTAGAGTAATGAGCTTCAGACTTTGTAGATGCTCGAATACCCCTTCCCTGACTGTGGTGAAGCGGTTTGATTGCAGGTAGAGCCAAGCCAGCCTGTGTAGCCGATTTAGGGACCCTGGCAGGATCTGGACCAGTGTGTTGTGGGATAGATCCACCACCTCCAGGTTTTGGGGCATGTTGGTAGGTACCGTCCAGAACTTGTTATGACTAAGATTGAGAGCCTTCAGGTTGGGGAGCGTATTATTGATGAAGACAACACGCTCCAACTTATTAACAGACAGGTCCAAAAGTCTGAGGTTCCACTGGTACGCTGTGTCATCCTTGTGAAGTACACGCAGGCGGTTTCCTGAAACGTTGATTTCCCACAATGCCCGTGGTAGCGAGACTGGGAAATGAAGCAGACGGTTGTAGGAGATGTCCAGAATGCGCAAATGTGTGAAAGAGCTTAGGTGGTGGTCCAGGTCAGACAGCCGGTTGTGTGTCAGGTTGAGGGATTGGAGGTTTCGCTGCAGGCCTGTTGGTGGATGTCTAACCCCTCTCCAGGAACAGTCAACTGTCCGATGGCTCTCGCTACAGGAGCAAACACTGGGACATTCTGCATGTACCTTAATACATGTCAGCCACAGCAAGAGTAGGCAGGACATTTCTGCACGCATGGGCATCTTCATTGTGTTCCTGTAGGCAGTTGCAAGAGATTTTTATTTTTTCTTGTTAAGTTTGTTACATGCTACATGAATATATTGAGTCTGGTTACAAAAAAGTTTAAAGTGTACATGTACTGTGTGATGGCATTGACAAAGAAAATGTATTTGTGTTGATTATAGTAAGTGATAGAAATCTGATCATGCACATGGAAATGAATGTGATGATAGTGTGATTGACAGTAAGAAATGACAATCAGTCAGTGATTATATTGATTATATTCATTGCGAGTATATACATACAGTGTTTGCGAGTATATAAAATAAGTGACTATAAGTTTGAAATTTTATTATATTGAGTGACTGTTTGGGTCCGATGACAGTAAGACAGTAATGCAAATGAGTCTGCCTATGAATAATGCAATTTGAGTTAACACTGTCTGATTATACTGATTGAGTCTGATTACAAGAAGTGATGGCAATGTGTTTGATTATTTTGAGTAATGCTGTTTGTGTCTGATTATAATGGGGTAAAAGTGTCAGTGAGTCTCATAGTGTGTCTGATGACATCTAATGACTACGAGTCTGAACTGTAGTCAATTTGTGTATAGTAAGTGATTAAAATGGCAATGGTTATTCTAATTATTGTTAGTGGCAGCAGTGAGGCTGATTATGGTTTGTGTTGGTGGTAAATCTAATTATAGAGTAATGGCTGATTATATAATCTTTGCTAATGATGACAAAAGGTATTATGAGGTGTATTTTACATGTTCTGTCTCTTGTTTGCAGTTTTGAGGCTAGTCAAAGCATATCTAAGATTGACAGCCAGTGTTACACATGCAAACATTCAGCAGAGATGTGAAGGTCTTCATGCAGTGGCTCTGCAGATCTGCCTGCACCTAGTTCTGCTCGACTCTCTGAACATGTGCTTAGAAAAAAACTGCATTTATATATAATTCGCTTAAAAGCTTGTTTATATCATGCCACATAACCTGAAAAGGTGCGATAGTGAGTCTAATCCTTCCTCAGGCAAACCTTTCTGCATTGTACTTACCTTCTCCTTGTCATCACTCTGTGCTCGTTTTTCTTGTCCTCTTTCTGCCTTTCAGTTTCTCTCCATTCCTCAGCCTTTTTTTCTGCTTGATCTTCAGATTAACACAGCTCTGATCTCTTATTTTTTATGCTATTCTTGTTTTATGCTGCAGTAAAATCCAAATCCTGTCTTTCTCTGTGCAGATCTCTCTCTGGGATCACTGAGTGAGAGAGGCAGGGAGGGGAGATGTAGTAGAGCCTGTGCCCTGGTACAAGAAAGAGAGAGAGGAAGTGCTGACATCTCAGTTTCCTCTTTAGGATTCCTTCATTCAGCATTCATTTCCTCTTCTTTCTTTTCTGCTCTCTCCCCCTCCCTCTTTCCTGTTTTCTTTCTTCTGTCATTAAGCAACACTTAACCTGCAATTCAGGTCTAAACATGTTTTGTCTGAGTTCTAAATTACTGGGATGGATTCTGATGAAAAGTAATGGGGGAAAATTCTAAAATGAACACAATTTCGGATTCTGATTATGTTGTCATCTCTGTTTAACACGTTTCATCATGTTTAGTTTCTCTGAGATTTCCCCAAACAATCAGCACATACTGTAAAACTTTTTAGTAAAATTTTTTACAGTAAATTTTTTTTACAGTAAAATTATTAAACCACTCTGATGCATCATGGTCACTAAAGCAGACAGCTATTTGGAAGCCACGGAACCAGTTAGGATGTCCCAAACATCAGCTGGCGTGTTATGTTTTTTTATTTGCATTTTTATTTTTATTTTTTGTTTTGATATTGCATTATATATAAGACGGGAAAAGGGGATACACCATGTATTTTAGGAATAAGTGTTAAATACTTCTATTCTCAGAAAACCAGATGGGTAAAAAAAATCTGTTAAAAGTCATGAATAGATTCATTCAGAATTTGTTTATTTTCTGTGACAAAATACATTGCCGTAGAATTCTGCCTTTGGGCCTATATAAAGGTTCTGCCTTATTTTGTATGGTTTATTAAAATGATTAGATAATTTACATTTAAATGGGTTTTATTGAACAGAAATATTAAATAGTCTTCAGAATTTTTATTTATTTCTATTACATACAGTCTAATACATACATATATATATATCTATATATATATATATATATTAGGCCAGATAAAACTGTAGGCATGTATACATATATGTACTATATGTGCATTATTGAGTGTGTGGTGAGAGGGTGTGTGCACTTGTGTGTGTTTGTGTTTTCACATGTGTATGAGTTCACACTGCATTAAAAGTAAAAACAAGCCTGTGAAAAAATGATTACTTTATGATTTAATAATTCATGCATCAGAGAGTTAAATTAAAACACTAATAATGAAGCCGTTCTTAATTCTTAGTGTAGTATCATTCCTTGCACGCTTTTTGGTAACTCATTTAAAGTTCCTCACTATTATGTCCTTGCCCAGGGCAGGTGTGTGTGTGCGTGTGCATTTTGAACAAAAGAGCGCTGGTACAGAACCTTTTCAGTGCCAATCTCCATTTCTCTCTTCTCCTCTCCCTCTTTCTTCCTCAATCGCTTCATTCTTTCAGAGCATGCTAATGCTGCCCAGTAATGACACATCCTCTGCCTACTAATTTAGCTTTGCTCTGTGTGTGTATGATGCTTTATATTGTGTGTGTCAAGCAGAAATAGAGTCAGACAATGTAAATCCATCTGCATTCAGCTCTTATTTTACATGCGCTGACTAGTTTCTTTCCTCAGTTCATTGATCTGTTCATCAAACACACAAACACAAATCCCCCATTTCAAATGATCCTGTGTAATGTGTTTTTCTCGATCACAGTGAAAACAAAGTCCATTGTATAATATGAATTAACATTTTTTCAACAAGTTCTTTGTTTTAGGGAATCATAATAATAATATTACTTAAAACACAGGTGTAAAATTAGCTTTTTATTCAAACAATTATAAAAAATACAGTCATACAATCTCAATGTATATGATATATTTGTTCATGTAAAGTTAAGAGTTTGCATATGCAAGACACGAACATGCTGTTTGGATGTTTGTGACTCACTGAGGAGTCTGTAGAATTTGTTAATTTAGAATTTGTTTAGCTAAAAAAGCAGCCATGTCGAGGGTAAGTATTAAGAGAGTTCCCTGGATTGTGACATCGTCGTGTTTATACAAAGTCTATGTGTTGTTGCTTGAGGGCGATAGTCTCGTGAACATCACTTTTTTCTTGTGTTTTCTTTTGCCTGTTCTCGTTTCTAATCTGTATTGCAGTGTGTAAACTGTTGTTCTGCCACACTGAATGATAGGTTCCCCACAGGAGGGGAGGACCTGCTACCCACATGTTGCTCCCTCGATGCCGGGATTGCCATTTTTTCCATAGTACCTGAAGCAAGATTAATATTATCAGCAACACGAGGCACCCAAAAGTGAAGAGTAATCCAAAAATATCTCTGCGAGTTTTCTTGTTATCTTCTGTTGCGACATTAGCTGATTTATGTCTTGGTAAAATAAATGTCTTGGGTTTTCGCGAAACATTTCTAGTTATCGCTAGATGAGTTGTGCTACTTGGTTTGTGCCCACTCCTGCTTTGTGTTGGTTTGTTTGTCTCTGTTAACAGATCATTACTGGTGTAATTGTCCTTTGGCATAGAATCTGCTGTAGGCCCTTCATTTATTGAGTCTGATTGAGACTCTTCTGTTTCATGTTTCATGACTGATGTGGTAAAAATATGTTTTTCTGAAGGTTTTGGATTTGGTGTGAACATCATAATGAGCTTTTCTGTGGAGAGTGGAATAGTTTGAGATGGTTTATCTGTTTTGCTCTGTTGTTGTGTTTTTGCATTACTCTGATGGATTATAAATGATGTGGTGTCCTGTAGACTGATGCCTGTTAGCACAGAAGTGTCCTCTGGTCCTTTTGAGACAACTAAATGGTTCTCTGTTCGGATTGGATTTTGTCTCGTTACAGAAAGTGTGTGTGGAGGATTCTTTAAGATTTTAGGCTTGTCTTTTGATAAAGTTGTTTGTTTTGTCCTTGAAGCTGGAGATGGTTTCAAAATGCTTTTAACCATTCCATTGATGACTGGTGTAATTTTGGGTTGCTTATTTTTTGTCATTTGTGGACGTGAAGTTGGTTGCAGGTTGTCATTGTCTACTGTTGATGCATTATTTTGATTATGTGGGTCCATAGCAGACTGTAGTGGAAATTCCTGATGAATTCCATATTTTGTTGCCTGATCAAGGTTAGACACAAGTTTGGGTTGTCCAATTTTTTGACTAGATTTTGTAATTTTTTGTTTGGGGCTCTGGAAATGTTGTGTTGAATCTTCAAGTAGTTGTGGTACTCCCGACTGGGTGCTTTTTTGTGACTCTTGTAGTGGCCAATCAGTGGGAAGTGATAATAAATATTTAGAATTATTTATACCAATTATTTTAATGGAACGAGTTATGGGTTCGGGAACTTCATGTTGAGTTGATTCTTCATCTAGTTCTGAAACTCCTGATTGAGTTGTTTTCTGAGATTCTGATAATGATGATTGAATGGGGAAAGGAACCACAGCTGTAGAGTTTTTTGTATCACCAAAACCAGTGAAGTGGTTGATTTGTTCATGAAGGGCAATTGAAGATTTTTTTTCTGCTGCTTTGGAGGAGATATTGGTAGTGAATGGTTTGGAATCTACAATGTGCTGCTCTGTAACTTCACTTGGGGCTATAATTTTCTGTTCTTTGATCTGGCCATTTTGAAATATTTGTTCAAACAGTTGTGAAGCACCTGATTGAGTTGTTTCCTGTGAGTCTGGTAATGAATCAATGGGGAAGGATGTCATAGATGTAGAGTTTGTGCCATTATTACCAGTGAAGTTTCCAGTTTGTTCATGATGGGCAATTGAAGAAGGTTCCTCTACTTTTGAGGGAATAGGAAATAATGTAGAATCAAGAATGGGTTGCTTTGTAACTTTACTTGGTTCTATAATTTTCTGGCCATGTTGGAATGTTTGTTCAACAAGTTGTGAATCTCCTGATTGAGTTGTTTCTTGTGAGTCTGATAATGAATCAATGGGGAAGGATGCCATAGATGTAGAGTTTGTGCCATTAATACCAGTAAAGTGGCTGATTTGTTCATGATGAACACTTGAAGAAGGTTCCTCTACTTCAGAGGGAATAGGGAATAATGAAGAATCAAGGATGTATTGCTTTGTAACTTCACTTGGTTCTATAATTTTCTGTTCTTTAATCTGGCCATGTTTAAGTGTTAGTTCAACAAGTTTTGAATCTCCTGATTGAGTTGTTTCTTGTGAGTCTGGTATTGAGTCAATGGGCAAGGATGCCATAGAGGTAGAGTTTGTCCCATTAATACCAGTGAAGTTTCCAGTTTGTTCATGATGGGCAATTGAAGAAGGTTCCTCTACTTTTGAGTGAATAGGAAATAATAATATAGAATCAAGAATGGGTTGCTTTGTAACTTTACTTGGTTCTATAATTTTCTGGCCATGTTGGAATGTTTGTTCAACAAGTTGTGAATCTCCTGATTGAGTTGTTTCTTGTGAGTCTGGTAATGAATCAATGGGGAAGGATGCCATAGAGGTAGAGTTTGTCCCATTAATACCAGTGAAGTTTCCAGTTTGTTCATGATGGGCAATTGAAGAATGGTTCCTCCTGATTGAGTTGTTTCTTTGAGTGAATAGGAAATAATAATATAGAATCAAGAATGGGTTGCTTTGTAACTTCACTTGGTTCTATAATTTTCTGGCCATGTTGGAATGTTTGTTCAACAAGTTGTGAATCTCCTGATTGAGTTGTTTCTTGTGAGTCTGGTAATGAATCAATGGGGAAGGATGCCATAGATGTAGAGTTTGTACCATTAATACCAGTAAAGTGGCTGATTTGTTCATGATGGACTCTTGAAGAAGGTTCCTCTACTTCAGAGGGAATAGGGAATAATGAAGAATCAAGGATGTATTGCTTTGTAACTTCACTTGGTTCTATAATTTTCTGTTCTTTAATCTGGCCATGTTTAAGTGTTAGTTCAACAAGTTTTGAATCTCCTGATTGAGTTGTTTCTTGTGAGTCTGGTAATGAATCAATGGGGAAGGATGCCATAGAGGTAGAGTTTGTCCCATTAATACCAGTGAAGTTTCCAGTTTGTTCATGATGGGCAATTGAAGAAGGTTCCTCTACTTTTGAGTGAATAGGAAATAATAATATAGAATCAAGAATGGGTTGCTTTGTAACTTTACTTGGTTCTATAATTTTCTGGCCATGCTGGAATGTTTGTTCAACAAGTTGTGAATCTCCTGATTGAGTTGTTTCTTGTGAGTCTGGTAATGAATCAATGGGGAAGGATGCCATAGATGTAGAGTTTGTGCCATTAATACCAGTAAAGTGGCTGATTTGTTCATGATGGACACTTGAAGAAGGTTCCTCTACTTCAGAGGGAATAGGGAATAATGAAGAATCAAGGATGTATTGCTTTGTAACTTCACTTGGTTCTATAATTTTCTGGCCATGTTGGAATGTTTGTTCAACAAGTTGTGAATCTCCTGATTGAGTTGTTTCTTGTGAGTCTGATAATGAATCAATGGGGAAGGATGCCATAGAGGTAGAGTTTGTCCCATTAATACCAGTAAAGTGGCTGATTTGTTCATGATGGACAATTGAAGAAGGTTCCTCTACTTCAGAGGGAATAGGGAATAATGAGGAATCAAGGGTGTATTGCTCTGTAACTTCACTTGGTTCTGTAATTTTCTTTTCTGTGTTCTGGCCATATTGAAGTGTTAGTTCAACAAGTTGTGAATCTCCTGATTGAGTTGTTTTCTGTGAGTCCGTTAATGAGTCAATAGGGAAGGAAGCCTTAGATGTAGAGTTTGTGCCGTTAATACCAGTGAAGTGGTCAATTTGTTCATGAAGGGTAATTGAAGAAGGTTCTTCTGCTGCAGTGGTAGGAATTTTAGCTGTTATAGTATCAGGGATTTGTCGTTCTATAGCTTGATTGGGTTCTATAAATTTCTGTCTTGTGGTCTGGAATCGTTGAGTTGGTTGTTCCATTGGTTGGAAATCTTTTATTTGAGCTGTTTTCTGTGAGTCTAGCAATGATGTTTCAGTGGGGAAAGATGCCATAACTGTAGATTCATTTGTACTAGTCATACCAATGGAATGTGGCCTTTGTTCTTGTATGGGAGCTGAAGATGCTTTGACATTGATCTCCATGTTCTTTGGTCTTTCTGATGTCGTAAATTCCAGTTTGTCTGGTCTCAGAGTTAATGGTTGGAGGGTGTTTGTATCGTTGTACACTTCATCCAGAAGTCTCCATAACATATAAAAAGCATAAGCCTTTTCTGGTAAATGTAATGCATGTTGTAGATTTAAGTTCTGCCTTCTCACTCGTGACCTTTTCGCACCTTCTCCACCCTTCCTTTTGGTGGGGTCAGAGTTTGTGGTCGAAGAGATGCTCAGTAAAATGGGCAACAAATAAAAGAACAAACAAGGTCTAAGTAGCTCCATGTGTAAATATTTGATGTTATGGCTATAGAGAGAACAAAACAGGTGTAAAAGTAAAAATTGTAGTTTAGATATCCAATATTTGTAGTTTACCAATATTTAAGTATTTACACTTAATATAAAATATTGTTTCTTCAAGAGATATTTCACTTGGTTGTATTATATATATATATATATATATATATATATATATATATATATATATATATATATATATATATATATATATATATATATATATATATATATATATATATATATATATATATATATATATATATATATATATATATATATATATATATACACATATATATATATATACACATATATATATATATATATATATATATATATATATATATATATATATATATATATATATATATATATATATATATATATATATATATATATATATATATACATATATATATATATATATATATATATATATATATATATATATATATATATATATATATATATATATATATATATATATATATATATATATATATATATATATATATATATATATATATATATATATATATATATATATATATATATATATATATATATATACACACACACACACACACACACAATAACTATGTATGTGTATTTTATATATTTTAACCTTTGTTATTTATATATTTTAAACAATATCAGTGTTACATTTTGGAAGAATTGTAAATATTTTTGCATTATATTTTTGGAGTACATACAATTTTTTTTTTCTTCTTTGTAAAAGGTCAGCCAGCCTTTTATAATTTAGAAGAATTATGTTTGATTTCAGTGCTATATACAAAGTTTTCTAACTGAGATCTCTTAACCAAATTACGCTCCAACAATAAAATATCTTACAAAATGGATCTTACCATTTCTAGGCCTATCCTCTGTCTCTCTTCATGAAGATCAGAATCAGAAAGGCAGTTGAGGCAATCCATTTATCAACTCTCCTGGATGGTTTGCTTTTCTATTTATATCGTGAGGAGAATATATTGTGCTAGATCACGTGATCATGTGTTAAGTGTGAATGAAAAGAGATGTGGGTGGAGCTGTAAATTATGTATTTTCTCACAGTGGTGCCAGGCAGCAAAATTAAATTGTACAAATTTAATTTATCTTAAGTTTTACCCTCCAAAAATACCAAGTCTTGTATAGTTTAAAATCAAAGTTTAAAATAAAGATACAAAATTGTTTCATTCTTCAAAAACACAAAACTGCACACAGTCATTTTCAGATATTTTTTTGTACTAATAATATTTGAAAATCCTTAAACCAAGATAAATTTATTAGTTAAATTTTTTGTATTAAAATTGTTTTGCAGAAAATGTTTCATTTAGGTAATTTTAGGTAATCTTACCATATTGGCAGCTTTTTTGTTTGTTTGTTTTAAGCATACATAAAAATAAATAATGGTTATATTCCCATAAAATCATTTTATTATACATATTTTGGTTTGTCAATTAAATATATCTAATTTAAGGATGTTTAAAGATGTGAACAAAATATACATATATTATTCAAATCACAGACAACTTAAATGCACACATTTGAAACATGCTGATACAATATTGTTCTAGCATAAAATTAGGAGAGACAATGTTGTGAGTAACACAGGCTTAATTGCAGTATTTTCAGAGCGATTTTTAACATAATTTTATACTTTAATATTTCAGGCCTTCTTGTGTCTTATGCATCAGCAGTTAAAGCATAAGCAGTTGCGGACTTGAGATGCCACCAGGGGGAGTTGTGTGACACCAGATCGTGATCACACCCCTGTATCAGAGTTCTCTGGTGCTTTTGCATCAGGCTCCGGACTCTCTTGGGCCATGTCTCCATTTAGGTCCACAGTGCTGGGCTGCTGTGACTCTTTCTCCTCCTCAGTCTTGTTCTCCTGATCCTCTCTACTCTCCTCCTGTGCTGTGACGATCTCTGATAGCATGAAGCAGGTCTCAGTTGGGTGCCTGTCCACTTGGCCTTCATCCTCCCAGCATGGCGATTCACTCTTCTCTCTTCTGGCATGTCGGTCAGTGTTGTCGTAACGAGGCTGTAGACTAGAGATAATTTGTCTCAGCTGACAAACCTGACAGGCGCATAGCAGTGTGGTCAGCAAAAATGCCAAGCAGCCCACTGTAAGACCAGCCGCAATCAGTAGCAGGATATTTGTACCAGTTGGAAAACAGAAAAAACAGTGTCCTTTCACAGGATTAGAAGTTTCTCCTTTATTGTTGGATGGTATCATGCAGCCAGTTGTTTTATTTATCAGAGACTGGTTATTTGCTGGTAGACTGGTTTTGGTGACTTCTGTGTGATTAGCGTGTGGCATTCTGAAGAGCAATGCGAAATACACAAAACAAATTGTTCTGGGAATCATCATGGTTCTGAAAGACATAAAAGAAAGGAAAGGTTTAGTTTTTTTGCTCTGTTAATTTTTTTCGTTTGGCATAATTTATCTATGCTTGCCATTTTTCTCAAATTTGATCTTCAAAATCAAGTGAATCTTTTTAATAATATTAAATTAATAATAATCTAATCTAATCTAATAATCTAATCTTTAATAGTCTACTAATAGTAAAATTTTTGGTGACAATAATGGAACATTAATGTTCAAAACAAGTGTAGAAATCATATGCATGAACATGGCAATATGTTAATGTTAAACCATGTTTATGTTATAGCATATAATATATATAAAAAAACATGCTAAACAGTGTTTTATGAAGGTAGGTTTAGGTATATGGTTGGTGTAGGGCAATAGAAAATACAGTTTGTACAGTAAAAAAAAATTACACCTATGGAGAGTTCCCGTAAACCACAAATGGAAGTAGTATGTATATTATATAAGTATATTATATATACTTTCATATACATTCATTTATATATAATTTATTACTCAAATCTTTACATATGAAATAATTTTGTGAGACGTTGGATCATTTTATTAAATTACTAAAATGAATATATAACAAAGTAAACGGTTTCTTACCTATTTGGTCCTGATGTTCTGTTATTTGAAGAGGCTTGAATGACTCTGCGTGAGTGTAAGCGCGTTGTAAATTTCAGCAATAGAGACTTTTTTGAGAAGTGGCAGTTCTAAAACTGAAGCTGCAGGTGCACACACTCATTAACCGGTGATGAGTTTCCTGTCTGTTGTTTCACTTCTGTTAGGGCTCTTATATTAGACTTGCGCATGAACCACTGTGTGGATAAAGTCACTGTGTGGTTTTTATCACGTTTATTTAAGGCTAGTTAAATGCGCAAAGACCTCAGCTTTTGTTTTTGGTAAATAATAATCCAGTGCATGCCATGGTAACTTTATGTCTATTTTGACATTTAGTCTGTTTATATAACCTTTAAACTTTAATGACAGTTGAAAATTCTCAAGTATGACTTTTTTAATCTAATAGTAACGGCATTCGATGGGTTTGCATGCATTTGTTTCCATTTTGTCTGTTTTACTCTCCCTTGCAGGTTCAAGACAGGACAGATTAATGGGGACTTGCTCATTTACCACGTCCTTCTTACCCTCAAACCATACTACGCCAAACCATATGAGCTAGTAGTGGATTTGACACATGCTGGTCCGAGCAACCGCTTCAAGACAGACTTCCTCTCCAAATGGTTTGTTGTTTTTCCAGGATTCGCTTATGAGAATGTGGCTGCCATCTACATCTATAACTGTAACACATGGGTACGAGAATACACCAAGTATCACGAGAGACTGCTTACAGGCCTCAAAGGCAGTAAGAAGTTACTGTTCATTGACTCGCCGGCACGGCTGGCTGAGTATGTAGAACCAGAACAACAGAAGCTTCCGGCAGCTACTCTTGCTCTTGAAGAAGACCTGAAAGTGTTTCACAATGCCCTAAAACTGGCCCACAAAGACACCAAAGTGTCCATTAAGGTGTGTGAAAAACCTCTTCTTACAACTCTGTTTCACTTTTTTTGGTTTTGTCACAATATGTTTGATTCTGTCTTTGCTCCAGGTGGGCAGTACTGCAGTGCAGGTGACCTCAGCAGAGCGAACACGAGTCTTGGGTCAGTCCGTCTTCCTCAATGACATCTACTATGCTTCAGAGATTGAGGAGATCTGCCTAGTGGATGAAAATCAGTTCACGCTGACCATTGCTAACCAGGGCACGCCATTGACCTTCATGCACCAGGAGTGTGAGAGTATAGTTCACTCAATTATCCACATCCGTAAACGTTGGGAGCTCTCTCAGCCCGACTCTATCCCCCAACACACAAAGATCAGGCCCAAAGACGTTCCCGGGACTCTTCTCAACATCGCCCTCCTCAACCTGGGAAGTTCTGACCCCAGTTTAAGGTGATCTAAATCCATAAAACGTATTTATGTCAACACTAGTGTGTTCACAACTGAACATTTCTCTCTGTTTCTGTTAAAGGTCTGCAGCTTACAACCTCCTGTGTGCCTTAACTTGCACCTTTAACCTAAAGATTGAAGGCCAACTGCTGGAGACCTCCGGCCTCTGCATCCCTGCCAATAACACCCTCTTCATCGTATCCATTAGCAAGACTCTAGCAGCTAATGAGCCTCACCTGACCCTGGAGTTCCTGGAGGAGTGTATCTCTGGCTTCAGCAAGTCCAGTTAGTGCCCCATTAAGCCCTCAATTAAACTCTCAAAAGACCCTTGAGATCCTTCAGCCGTTTCAGATCATTACTCGCATTCTTTCCCTTGAAGACTTCCTACTTAAAACGGCTTCTAGAAGGCATCATTAGTTCACAAATGTTCATATTGATTGTGCTTTTGCTAAAAATAAAGGTTCCAAAATGGTGCTTTTGCAGCAATGTCATAGAAAAACCATTTTTAGTTTCCTCAAAGAACCATGCAATAAAAAGTTCTTAACAGAACCTTTTTATTCCTCTTTTTCCACTATAGAGGACTGAAAGGTTGCATGGTTTATAAAGGAACCATATATGCCAATATGAGTGTTAATACTTTCTCTAGAGATAAGAATATGGCGTTAAGGAGTGTTCTGATAACAAATAACTCTCCTCTGTATATTCCAGGTATAGAATTAAAGCACCTGTGTTTGGAGTACATGACTCCTTGGCTGCTGAACCTGGTGCGCTTCTGCAAGCACAGCGATGATGCCAAGCGCCAACGAGTCACTGCCATTCTAGACAAACTCATTACCATGACAATCAACGAAAAGCAGATGTATCCATCCATTCAGGCCAAGATCTGGGGGAGCCTAGGACAGGTAACGGAACTGAAATGCACCGAAGGCACCTTACTTTGGGTTTTACTGAGGGATATTTTGGCTTATGAAGAGCTGCATAATGAAACCATGTAAAGAACGCATTGCATTTGCAGATTTTTCGGTTGAATGTGTAAAACACTCACTTCCTTAAAGAACTGCTTACAGTTTACAGAGCGTGTCTATGTTGAGTTGATGGCAGCTTCCTGTGCTTGCAGATAACAGATCTACTTGATGTAGTTCTGGACAGTTTTATTAAAACGAGTGCAACGGGAGGTCTCGGATCCATCAAAGCTGAAGTGATGGCAGACACAGCAGTGGCTTTGGCCTCTGGTAACGTCAAACTGGTGTCTAGCAAGGTGACGTACATACACACTTTGGCTGTTTTTCCTACATTTAGAACAAAATAAACTTGAACAGGCAAAGATCCAAATTTTGTTTCCGAACATGTAAAAAAGCAATGCAAACAATGTTATGTGATGCAATGCTGTAACAACACTTCTAATTATAGAAGTGTGCGTTAATCAGATGTGGTTTGGTTGTTTTTTTTCCTCTCTCGCTGTTGTTCTTACTCTCTTTAACCACCCTATCTATCTCTTTAACCACCTGTGTTTATTTCTCTCTCTCTCTCTTTCTCTGTCCTGAGCGATAGTAATCGAGGTCTCTTGGTTGGTTCATTGTGTTCAGCTAGACAAACTTAACATGTGAAGAATTCTTTTAAACTAATTTCCAAGCAGAACAATCTTAAAAGATTTTTGTTAATTGGAAATGTTTTTTTTTTCTTTTAATTTTTCATGATTTTGTAATTTTATTTATTAGTTTTAACTTTTTATGATTTATATGTACACTTTTTTTCTGTTAAATTATTTGATGAAAATTTGATGTTCATTGTTTTGCCAAGGCAGCAGTTCCTAAGTTTTATATAAATAGGTTAAGAACTTTGTTTAACTATTTTGACCAACTATTTTATATAATGCTGTTTATGTTATATTCAACATAATTTTTAGTTTTATTCAAGCTTTATTTAATTTTTTATATTTTATTGTTTTTCATTTTAGTTTACTGTAATACTGGAATTTTCTCTTCTAATTTTACCATGGGTTTTATGGGAATAAAATGTTGTCTTTGTGCTGATCCACAGGTGATTATTCGGATGTGTAAAATCATTGATAAGACGTGTCTGTCACCCACACCAACGTTGGAGCAGCACCTGATGTGGGATGATATCGCTATCCTGGCCAGGTATATGCTCATGCTGTCCTTCAACAACTCTCTGGATGTGGCCGCCCACCTGCCCTACCTCTTCCATGTCGTGACCCTGCTGGTGGCCACGGGGCCTCTTTCGCTGCGGGCATCCACACATGGCCTGGTTATCAACATCATTCACTCCCTCTGCACATGCTCCCAGCTGAGTTTCAGCGGTAAGATGGCATTTTTGCCCTAGAGAGATGTTTTCATGGATCGGTGACTTATTGATTACTGAAGTGTCTTGTTCTTCTGATCTGCAGAGGAGACCAAGCAGGTGTTACGCCTAAGTCTGACAGAGTTCTCTCTGCCAAAGTTCTACTTGCTCTTTGGAATCAGCAAGGTCAAATCAGCTGCGGTCATCGCCTTCCGTTCCAGCTATAGGGATCGTTCGTTTTCTCCGGGCTCCTACGAGAGAGAGACCTTTGCTCTGTCATCCCTGGAGACTGTCACAGAGGCTTTGCTGGAGATCATGGAGGTATGTAGCAGCAAGTCAGTAATTCTGTGTCTTCCATCTTAAAGAAATAGTTCACCCTAAAAATAAAGATTAAACTTACTTCCATATCACCCATGGGTTTTTGTAACTCAAATATTTCCAGTTTGGCTGAGTGCTGCCTTGTGGCTTACTTTATAATTTTAAAAGTAGAAATATTTTAGTCTCGTCTGAAAGAAGAAAGTCATATACAAATATGCCGTAGGCGAGTGATGGGGGGCAGGACTTTTGTGGTGGGTAGACTCACCCAAAAATAATTCCCACTCTGTATAGCTATTTAATATCAGAATTTTGTTGCTTTTCACAACATTTTGTATTTAGTTTTGACACTTTTGTTTTTTGTTTGGGTTTTTTTATTTTTATTAAAGGGCTAATGTACAACAATTTATAAGTCTAATCACATTCCAGTCTGTAAGACCTTCATTTGTCTTTAGAACACTAATTAAAATATTTTCAGTTAAATCATAGACAGCCATTTAACTACCAACGTTTAAGGCTGAGAAAGGCAGTATGGGCATCATGAAAGTAGTCCCTGGGACATCAGCGTAAAATTACAGTTCAACTGTCATTTTATGAAGCTAAAAGAATATTTTTGTGCAAAGAAAACTAAAATAACTACTTAATTTCTTCTCTTCTGTGTCACATGTTGACAACAGTACCATGGCACAATTTCTTTTTTAAGTGAACTCTTCCTTTAGGGTAGTTTTGTAGTGTTCTTTCAAGAAATTGCTAGCAGTTCTGTTAGCAGTAGCTGCTTTGTGTTTGCAGTTTAGTTGAGTTTAGTTACTTTTTATAATACTCAGACCTTAAAATGATGATCAAATGTAATGCATCTGCTTGTTTCATTTCTCTATATATTTATCAGCTTGCTGCAAAGCATTACATACTAGGTAAGTTTGTTAAAGGGTTTGACTGGGTTTTTCCCTTTGTGTTTTAGGCATGTATGAGGGACATTCCAGGCTGTAAATGGCTAGACCAGTGGACCGATCTCGCACAGAAGTGTGTAAACTCTGCTTTATATAGTTAAAATAATTTAGTAATAAACAAAAGTTAAAATTCCCTGCTATGTGTTAGTTTGATTTACCAAGTGTGTTTAATGTGCAGGTTTGCATTTCAATACAATCCGTCCCTGCAGCCGCGGGCTCTTGTGGTGTTTGGTTGCATCAGTAAACGGGTCACGCACACTCAAATTAAACAAATCATACGGATCCTGAGCAAGGCCAGCCCTCTTCTCAGCATCGACCGGGTCAGAACCTGTCAGTCTTACTTTCAAACACGAACATGGGCTTGCCATAAAAATAAGTTCCAGTCTATAAGCTGAATTGTGTACGGTTATTGCTTCTGCTCCAGAAAGTAGTAAATTTTGATCTGTGCTGATCGTTTTGGGTGATAATGTCACCGTCTAGCTTAGCAGTAATGTTTTCTGTCATTTAAGAAGAACTGTTTTTTTTCTTCAGGGTTTGGAGAGCTGCCTGAAGGGTCCTGATAACTGTAACAGCCAGGTGCTGATCGAAGCTACCGTCATTGCCCTCACTAAACTACAGCCTCTGCTCAACAAGGTATCAAATTACAGTGTTCTAGATATGACTGTGTATGTGTGTGAGAGGGAACGTCTGACTTATTTCACAATGTGGTTTCGCTCAGGACTCACCAATGCACAAAGCACTGTTCTGGGTCGCTGTGGCCGTGCTGCAGTTGGACGAGGTGAATCTGTACTCAGCTGGAACTGCTCTGCTGGAACAGAACCTACACACACTCGATAGTCTGCGAGTCTTCAATGACAAGGTTCTAATATAACACTCTCTGTCAAATTGTAGCACATATACAATAGCACATATACAAAAATACATAGACCAATTACTTTCCATCTTCGGTTACAGAATAAATGAATCATGGGTGACTTGCCCACTTGGAAATAGGATAGTTCTATAGTGATATCGGTAACCAAAAACTGTTTTTAGTACTTAAAGAAGCTGACATTTTGGGGTTTACATTTTTCATTTGCTACAATCTCACACAACTATATGAAATAAACTAGTAAAGGCAAAAAGATTTGTTTTGTCTGTCTCTCAGAGTCCTGAGGAGGTGTTTATGGAGATTCGTCAGCCTCTGGAATGGCACTGCAAACAGATGGACCATTTTGTTGGTCTCAACTTCAACTCCAACTTTAATTTTGCTTTGGTCGGGCACCTGCTGAAAGGTATTGAGTGGGTTTTACGAAAAGATATTAACCGTTTGCGTGTGTTTGTTGGGAAACTATTACATTTCTTTATGGTTTTGGCAGGATTCAGACACCCATCACCCACCACAGTAGCACGCACCATCCGTATATTGCACATGCTGTTGGCCTTGGTTGGAAAACACCTGAACTGTGATAAGTTTGAGGTGAACACACAGAGTGTTGCATATCTGGCAGGTAAGGAAACCACTGCTATATCTCCCATTTGTTTCTATGCCTTCTGTCATTTTGGTCTTCACAAGAGTTATTAAGGGTTCAGTGGAGTGGGTAACGTTTTTATGTGCGTTTGTATAGCTCTCCTTCCAGTGTCAGAGGAAGTGCGTAGTCGCTGCAGCCTGAAACACAGGAAACTTTTGCTCCTCTCTGATGTTAACATGGAGAATGTTCCCATGGATACATACTCCGTACATCATGAGGATCCTAGCTGCAGGTACCACCTGGACAGTAGATAACATTTGCCTTTTGTAAAATGCAAGCTTTTATTGACCCAAGTTCAAAATGCATGATCTTTGTAATCCAGAACTCTGCGGGAAAGCCAGCTGTGGGCATCCCCAAAGGCTTCAGAGCGGTACTTGGTAGCCCAGTATCCCATAGTGGGACAGATCAGCCCAAGAACACGCAAATCCATGAGCCTGGACATGGGGCAACCTTCCCAGGTCAACACCAAAAAGCTTCTAGGTAATTCCATGTTGTCATACTCCTAGATATACATTTTTTTATTATTAGATTAGTTTGTATGAGTGGTTGTTATAATGTTATTGGTTTTACTGCTAGGTACCAGAAAAAGTTTTGACCACCTGATATCAGACAGCAAAGCACCGAAGAGGCCTGAAATGGAATCTGGTATCACGACACCACCCAAAATGAGACGGGTGGCTGAAAATGAATATGAAATTGGTGAGGGTCACAAACAAGTGAAATGATTCTCTGTGTTTGCATCCATTTATAACTTTTTGTTTTCTCTCGAAAGAAACCCCAAGAATCTCACATCACCACCTGCGGAAGGTCTCAGTGTCCGAGTCTAATATCCTGCTAAATGAGGAAGTTCTCACAGATCCCAAAATCCAGGCGCTGCTTCTAACTGTGCTGGTAATGTCCTCTTTTCTCAGAATGAATAAGGCACATTAGTTTCACTTCTTTATTCACAAACAATTTTTGCATATGAAATTTAAATATTTTTTACCTTTTTATATAATTTTCTGTTCCTCTAAAGGCTTACATGTTGCTTCCTGCCCACATCCCCCCATCTGCCATTTTTTTCAAATACCCATCCAAACCTCCATCTTCTGAATTTTGACTCATCTGTTTTGATGATTCAGTTTTTTTTTTTTTCAGGCCACTCAGGTGAAAAACACATCGGATGAATTTGAGCAGAGAATCCTGTACGAGTTTCTAGCTGAGGCCAGTGTTGTCTTCCCAAAGGTCTTTCCTGTTGTGTAAGTCCAACCTCAATACATTCAGTACATTTGAGAAAGAATGATGAAATGAGATTTTCATTGTTGTATGTTATCTCTTGTTTCAGTCACAATCTCCTGGACTCAAAGATTAATACTTTGCTGTCACTGTGTCAGGACCCAAATCTTTTAAACCCAGTCCATGGAATTGTGCAGAGTGTGGTTTTTCATGAAGAGTCGCCCCCTCAGTACCAAACGTCCTACCTGCAAAGTAAAGCACGACACATGCACAATTAATTAGAACTGAGAGATTTCTAGTTGATGATTAAATGTCCAATTTTAAATGTGAGAGTGAATGTGGCTGAAAGAGTGGTCAGTGTGTTTGACTGGAGGATAACATCTTCACTTACATTTTACCTCACAGCTTTTGGGTTTAATGGGCTCTGGAGGTTTGCCGGTCCTTTCTCTAAGGTGTGTGACACAAAATGGGTTTAAGATGGATAAAGATGATTCTATATTATCTCCAGAAACATGAGCTTCTCTCTGTTCCACAGCAAACTCAGTTCCCAGACTATGCGGAGCTGATTGTCAAGTTTCTGGATGCGCTGATTGACACCTATCTGCCGGGCATCGATGAGGAAACGAGCGAGGAGGGTCTGCGCACACCCACCTCTCCATACCCTCCACCTGTCCAGAGCCAGCTCAGCATCACTGCCAACCTCAACCTCTCCAATTCAATGACCTCACTGGCCACCTCCCAGCATGCACCAGGTCGGTATTAAGGTGTCTCTCACCCGTACTGTCTCTTTCTATCACAACTGTGAGTCTTTATCAGCCTAATCAGTTTTTCGCAGATAAAGTTTGACTGTCACTTTTTACAAGATAGATAGAGGAAAAGAGCTCATCATGTAGTGTAAGGTTCTCTGCCTCGCACTTCCTGCTTTGTTTAACCTCTAACTCTGCATCCTACTCAGTGGTTGTTGGTTTATATTTAAACTCCTACTTTGCAACAGACGAACGCTTGTGATGAAGCCAAGTGCAGTGCAGAAGTTTCAAGCCAATAGTTTGTGTCCACATCTGTAAATGAAAACATAATAACAAAATTATCAGCTAGAACATATTTTAAGGTTAATATTCAGTACAGGTGAACTCCTATAGTTAAGACTTTTCTTTTTCTTTATGCGAAGCGCATATGCTCTATATCTATTTTATGATCCATAGTATACAGTGCACACTGCTAGTAATAGTTTTGACGCTTTTTAAAACATTAGTATAGTCTGAGCATGATTTATCTCGTTGGTTATCCAACTACTTAAATTTAAACCAAAGCTTCAAATGGCTCTTAAATTAAAGGGTATGTATCTTGAAACTTCAGAAACTTTTGTTTGCAGCTTTGTATAATGATGTGTGCATGTTTTTTTGAGCAGGAATCGATAAAGAGAAGGTGGATCTGTCTCCCACCACGGGTCTGGCAGCCAGTGGACGCACACGCCATGGTTCAGCCAGCCAGGTCCAGAAACAGCGCAGCACCGGCAGCTTTAAAAGACCTAGTATCAAAAAGATTGTATGAGACCTACAGCACAGCAGGTTATAGCTCCTGCTGGACATACATTACTGCATTTTATGTGGTTTCTCTTCACTTCTGCTAAACCCACCGGTAACGATAATCTGTTGGTTCTCTTGAAATGGTTTAGCAGTGTCTGCCTGGATCAAAATAAACTGAACGCCTCTGTTTTTAAACAAGTCGCTGTTTGACACAGGATGGGAGAAAGTCCTTTTTTTTGTGCATAACAGAACTTTTTATATATATATATATATATATATATATATATATATATATATATATACATTTAATTGAATCACAGACATTGCCTGAAGGTGGTGTCCTGAGTATTTTGTTTAAAAGCACTAATTTCTGTCTTAAATTTAAAAGATGAAAGTATTAACCAAGTGCCATTCTTTTGTTCCGTTGTATTTGATTTTATTTACTTGTTTACTTTTAGTTAAACGTTGTTGTTGTTTCTTTTTGTAAAAGGAAACATTATTGAATTAAGAGTCCCCTAAAACTAAAAATGTACAATCACTCATGCAGTTCTGCAGAAATTAATCTTTAATAGCCTTTATATTGTATTGTCAATAAAGTATTAATTATAGGAAAAAAAGTTGCTGGTCCATCCAAACTATGATCCCTATACCAAACCCATCATACTACCAAAATGCTCTGTGAATTTCTGATGTATTTGACATGTATTTGCTGTTATTTCTCAATCTATTACAGCTCTTGTGGGTGATGGCTATGAGAGGAGAGATGAATGTAATTTAGCATATAAAAAAGCATTTTTGCTGGAAAAATAATCAGCTGTTAAATTAAAAAGCATTCAGATGGGGGGTGTGTGTGTCATACACACACTTTCTTCGTAAGAAAGAAAACCTGAGGTAGACACTATAGTTACACTATAATATGGCTATAATATAACAGTTTTATTTTTATTTTTTTCTGTTTTACTAATTGTTGCTTTCATATTGGTACGGCTTTATGTGAGAAAGGTCAAGGGTTAAACGTGAGTTTAGTAATGGCAGAGATTGTTGGATGTTTCAAACACTAGAGTGAATTGTTTTCGACACTTGAGGTTATGCAAACTTTTACATAATTGTTCTTTTGTTTCTTTTTTTTATGCTGATAGCTTCACCTCTGTAAATATTTTTTGTGTAAAAATAGAAAAGTATATTTACTACACTGTAAATACAAGTGACTATGACGTATTATTTTGCTTTTTGTAAAGCAGTTAATTACTGAATATGTACGACATAAAATATGAATTATTGTCTATCAATCATCTTCACTGCATTATGCCAATTAACATGGAGGAAATATTGAGGGTTGCACTGAAGATTGAAATCTTTGTGTCCTCTGGACCCTCTTTATAAAACATTATTGTTATCATCTGATTTCATATTTACAGATGTAACACTAATAAAGTCCATTTCTGCCCAGTTTGTTTATCATTGTGTGGTATTTGTTTGTACAAAAGCTTACCCTTTTTATGAATAACATCTGAAGTAAATCGACATTTGAGTAAATCCGTAAATGGAGCATTTACAAATGTAATGTGTTTAGCCGTAACTACAAAACGGTTGGTTTTGTTTATTAAAAATCCATACTTAAAATTTTGATTTGTAATTTATTACAAATTCATAGGCTGCTTTAATTTTTTGCCAGATGAACTTTACTCCTCAAGTTTACAGTGAAAGTCACTTTTCTGTCAAATCGTAGATTAGCCCAATTAGGTCTCAAGCAATTGACACTGATCTCACTCTTTCACAGTCAAAAACAGGATAATGCTAAACAAATATTGTAAAGGCTCCAGAGTGCATCTGTAATCTTTGTTCTCATGCACTAACTCCTGTATGTATATATATATATATATATATATATATATATATATATATATATATATATATATATATATATATATATATATATATATATATATATATATGTGTGTGTGTGTGTGTATATATATATATATATATATATATATATATATATATATATATATATATATATATATATATATATATATATATATATATATATATGAAATACATCGTTTCTAATCAAGTCTTATAATTTTTCTAGCTAAATTTTACGTAATTAGATCACCTGAGCTACTGATTGCTGTCAGGAACGCACGTGGCTCCCGTGACGTCACGCACACGCCAGCGCTGCAGAACCTCGGTGAGTATAATATGTAAAAAGCAGATCTCTTTCTAATTTGTTTGCGCGTTTGCCCATCTGTTGATTTGCTAAATGTATCCTTTGGCTTCAACATGTTTTTACGCTAAAACAAAAATTGACCCCATAGAGGTAAACTCGTTTTTCAAATGAGACCGCGGTGTACTGAAACGCTTACCAAATTATTAAAATCACAGAATGTCTGAGACTCCGTAGCTGGTTTTACTTCAACAGTTTTCTTAATTCATATTTCCTCTGCGTTTGAAGGCTGTGTGTTGTTATTCCAACTCATTTAACTGCAGCTCGTTTGCCAAATTACTAACTTTTGATTAAAAATCCTTTTGATAGTGGGATTGATTTGTATCCCTCTATATACAAAATAAATAATTGACACGTTCAGCGAAACCAGCTGCTCTTGGCTAATGATGCAGTAAAAATGGATTAGAAGGTTCTAGGTTTATTCTTAATACTGTTTTTAGTGTAGCTATACACTTATTGCTATGTTATATATTTATAAATTTAAGCTTGCCATCTTCTTATTGACTTGAATTGTTAACACTCTAAAAAATATTGATACTGATACTCATGGGCAGCCAGAAATCAAGATGTGTGTTGACTGTCATGGTGACAGCTGTATTTAACAGCGCCGTGTGTGTCGATTATGTGTTGCTGGGATATTTGAGCTGCTAATGAGATTGCTCTGGTTCAGTCTTCTATTGCAGAAGTCTTTGGTGTCAAGACTCGCTCCCCCTCTGAGCTCAGACGTCTCTCCTTACAGTCTAGTGCCACTCAAGACTAGGGACGGTCTTATTAGATGTAGCTGACCTCTCGATCTCTCTCTCTCTCTCTCTCTCAGTGGGATCAGTGGAAAGAGGATGTTGCTGTCGTTTAGGCCGCTGATCTCCGTCTCTGTGCTAACTCTTCTGGGCTGGTGCTGGTACAGCTTTAGGAGGAGGAGGAGGACGAAAGCTCCTCTCTGGACTAAAGAGAACGTGTGTTCGGACAGAAGCAGCCCTGTTCACTCCTCCTCTGCTGGCTCCAGTATTTTGGGGGAAAGGTCAGTAGTGCTGAGCTTACTTGAGTTGTGTCTGTTGTTTAAAGGGCATACTTTGAGTACAGTTTTAGGTGGTCTTCTTTATCTTCTTAAATTACTTCTTCTCTGCAAACATGTGTTATGTGAATTGTACATTTGAGCTACAGGAGGTCACTAATGATGCTAGGGAGTCCACAAAATTAAAAAATATAAAATACCATTAGAATATTATAGGGCCCTTAAGGTATCAATGGAATGCATGTAAATAAATAGATAAATAAAGGAGTGTAAGTCAAAATTACATTTTACGATTTTTTTGTATTTGTTTGTGTAGCACTTTTTACATACAGCAGCTGCATCAAACATAACATAAAAATATGATCATATATATGCTGCCAATTGTTGTCTTTGATACATCTCGCTTAATACTTTTCTCATACTATGTAAATTAGATGTATTATTCATAATTAAAGAGATGTCTTTTTGTGGTGGGAAGAGAGTTCTATTGCAAGCTAGTCCTTGACTGCAAAATTTTTTAAAAACCCCAAATCATCCTTTTAACAGTTGGACTAATCTTTCCATATTTGACGAATGGAAAAGCTTAGTGTACGCCAAGTTATGCTAAAACTTGCCTTGACCAATCCAAGTAAGACACATTCAAACAGACAGATTTGCTTTTTCTAGAGTAAAGGCAGGCACTAGACCCTTTCTGTATTACTTCACTTACAGTGATCTGAAGATGGACCACAGCAACTCTGGATCCTCTGAAATCAAAAACCTTACCAGCACCCCTTCCAAAGTAGGCCTCACCAAGGGAGTTCGACCTGAGCCAGAAGGAGAAGTATCCGTTCGTTTGCCTGAGACTCTTCGAACTGAGCAAGAAAAGGACAACATTGCTGATGAAGATCATCCAGACTGTGAAGTTAATGAAGATGTTTCTGGGCTTGAGTCTGACTCTGGCTTTACCACTGACTCTCACACTTTAACAGAGCAACAGTCAGGTCCTTTCCGCTTGGACAGTCATGACGACAGCAGCCTGAGCCCTGACGGAGACGTGAACCTGGAGAAGATCAGTTCTGTTCAGGTCGAGCAGGCTGCAGAGGCAGAAGACTGGGAAAACCAGGATCCCAGTGATCCACATGAGCTAGCTAGCGCTTCAAGACTTTCAAAGGGTGGATTTCAGTATGCTACTCCAGAATCATTTGGTGGTGATGACAACCGAAGAGTATGCCTTCAGGACGCCAGCTCATTCAGGGAAAAACTACTCAGCCATTTAGGAGTTTCCGGTGGAGATGATTCTGGATGTTGTTCCTGCTTCTCAGAGGATGCTTCTGGTGCAGAGGGGCTGACCAGAGAGTTGTTTGAGGAAGGCCAAACATTTGTGATGACCTCCACAGAAACAAACGCAGTTAACATTGAGAGCAAAATGACGGAAGGAGAGATGGAGACCTTGAGAGGTATGTGAAACATTTACTGTCCGAACGAATGCAGTTATCCAGCTGTTAAAGGAATGGTTCACCCACAAATTAAAATGTTGTCATTATGCACTCACCCTCATGTCGTTCAAACCTGTGTGTTTCTTTCTTTCAAAGAATGCCCCATTGGCTTTCATAGTACACTATTTATTTTCCTGTTTGGTTCTTCAAAATTTTATAAAATATCTCAATTTTACTTCATATACTTGTCTCCAGGTGCAGATGTTAAATGCTACATTAGTGCTGACACTCAGATGAGCAGCTTGGCTCCTCCTCCAACCCCACCCATCATTCTCTGGGACATAGAGGTGCCAGCGGTGAGCTCCGCCCACAGATACACCCACATACTCATGTTGTTTGAATATTAGCTCATTAAAAGACTTGTGCATGAACTTGTTCAGAGATGCATCACAGCAGAAAAGATACATGATCTTGAAGTATTAGACTCACTTCAGAAGAGCTCACGTTACAGGGTATATAAAGGCCTCTATACTTTGTGTGTGTGTGCTCCTATAAAAATAGTGACATTACTTCCATAAGAGACAGAAAGACTTTGACGATCAAGACCTGTATTTGCAGCATCTGGTTGGTCGATTGATCGGAAAGCAGGGGAAGTTCATGAACTTCCTGAAGCAGAGCTCTGGAGCAAAGATCTATGTCTCCACCCTGCCATTCACTCAGGAGATTCAAATCTGTCACATCCAGGGTAAGTTTTGTCACCCATGATGATGATGAGTACTTCATTCCATGCAGAAGAGAAGCCCAATGTTGAATTCATGTCTGTGTTTGTTAATCCAGGCTCACAGCAGCAGGTGGATGATGCTCTCTCACTCATCAGGAAGAAGTTTAAAGATCTGGATCTGACTAATTGTGTTCCTCTGCCCTGTTTGCCCATCACATCCTGGGTGAGTAGGCCTACCCTTAAATCATCTCATGAATGAAAAATTGGTGCTTTAAGACTCTTCGTGCCAACTTTGACACTAGTGATGTTAAATATCCTGACTTTATTTGTCTTGAGGTGCCAGTTAATGTTCTGTATGCCTGAATGTGAGAGTAACCATGTGTATTGTTCGGTTGTTTCTGTAGCTGCTGCTGCCACAAGATGTGTTTGTGGAGGTGATTGTCTCGCGGGTGGAGGCGGGTCATCATCTGTTTGTTCAACAGCACAAGCATCCATCTTATCAGGCCCTTCCTACCCTTATTCAGCACCTGCAGCTCTGCTACTCTCAGCCGGGATGTCCCAGCCTGCCCACCCCTGTAGAAGGTGTATATATACCCTTATTGAAACACACAGATCTCAGTGTGGAGAATAAATTATTTATATTTACATTTACATGTATTAATTTAGCAACTGCTTCCAATAGGAACATTGCAACATCTGTTTCTATCATAGCGTATTATGGTTTTGCTTTTATCCTCCATAAAATATCTTCATTAGAATCAGCACAGCTTTATCGGGCATGACTTTAAACGGTTATTTTAGTCTCCTCATTATTACCATTTCCTATACTTTGGAACACTGTTAAAGTTAAAACTTTATGAAATAACCCAGTTTGACTAAAAACAGCCAACTTCATTAGGTTCAGAAATTATTCAAATTTGGCCAATTTGGACCTCAAGAAATATTTCTTAGTGTTTTCAATGTTGAAAAAGAAAACTTTTTTTCAGTATACTTTGATTAACAGAAGACTATTTTCAAGACAAATTATGATTGGGTTTCATTGACACAACAGTTCTTGTTGTCATCTAGTTTGAGGAAGTCTATTTTCTGTTTGCCTCTGCCAGTGGGGGTAGTCTGTGCTGCTCCGGTAACAGGAAGTGGCTGGCGGAGAGCCCAGGTCATCCAGTATGACAGAGAGTCTGGCATGGCTCATATCAGATATGTAGATATTGGAGGTTATGACACCGTGAACAGCACCACCCTCAGGCAGATCAGGTCAAGTGGCTTACATTTGGTTTGGTTATTTGTCTGTAATTGTGTTGGAATGAGTTCAATCTGATATTTCAGCATTGTTTTCACAGGTCAGACTTCGTAACATTGCCATTCCAGGCAGCGGAGGTTCTGCTGGACAATATTACTCCTTTGCCAGGTAAAACATTGGCCTGTTTATGATTAAAAAAATTGCAATAAACAGTACAATTGTTGTAGATGTTGTTAACAAAAAAGTCTAATCAATATGCTAAAAATGAAAAGCCTTTTGTTTGCTTTTGATAGGAGAAGAGGAATTTTCCCTAGAGGCCAAAGAAGCTCTGGAGGAATTAACTGCAAATATGCCCTTAATCATCAAGGTTATAACAAGCACATGTGTCTTACAATGTTTTTCTTTTTGTATATATTACCATGGTATTGAATGATTTCACTAGGATAGAGATTCTCAAACTTTTTTTGTCAGAAGGTTGACCTAAAATAATTACTTAATGTTGTACATTTGAATGTTCACGATTTAATGCTTATCAGCTTTTCATCAACTCACACAAAATTTTCATCAGCTCTGCACTTGATCAAAAACAGTTTGAGAAACATTTTCATAAGTTCTAAAAGAATTTAGACTTTACGGATGTCATTTATGATCAGGTGACAGGCAATCAAGACGGCCTTCCTCTGGTGCACATGTGGAAACAGACAGGAGACGAGGTGTGTACGTCTAAATTTTATTTCCTGAAAGTTTTGATTTCAGCTTTATTTATGTGCTTTATATGCCTGCAGGTGGTTTTGGTGAACAGGTTACTGGCAGAAAATGGATTCTGCACCTGGTTTGAGACGCAGTGATCACAGTCACAGCTTTTCACTTATCCACTCTTGAATACGCTTTTGCACGTTAAATCATTTATTCCTTTTTTTTTTTGTTGGAGACCTCTTTTTTGATTAATTCTGTTTAAATGGTTAATATTAGGCAATGTTATTTAAATGATAATTTATTTATTGCTCCAGAATGCATTGCAGAGTAAATCAATGCTGCTTATGTGAACAGCTGCTAATACTGTACTGTTCTCTAAGATTATCTCTTAAATGCTGATGGTTTGAAAGATTGTTTTGTGCTCAGGTATTTTGATATTGAAGTATATAGATTTTTTTTTTTTTTTTTTTTTTTTGGTAGCAATGTTTTTTTTTCAGTTTAGAAGTATTCTTGGTCTTTGTATTTTGTTTCTTTAAGATAAAGGTGGGAACAGTGTTGCGCTCTCTGACTGTAAAGCACGAAAGAACTCCAGCAGTGAAGAGCATTATGATCCCTTGCTCAAATGAACTTGCACGGTTCAGTGCTCTGTACTCTCATGCTGACGCTGCCAAACATCTCACTGCTGTAGAAGTAAAGGATCTGTGGATATCACAAATATGGCGTGCTTTTCTGTCTCATGTGCTGATGATGGCGCTTTTTATACTGCCCTGAAAAACCTGCATGGCAGAAACCAAAGTTGATTCAACAAGACAGAAGCTCTAAGTTGCTGGGGGAAAAGGGCACAATCAATCTTTCAATATTTGGCTCTATTTAATGCACGGTTTATAGCCTGTTTTAACGAGCACCAACCTCCATAGCAAATAACGTCTGTTGAGTATGTCGCAATATCTCCGTAATAGTAAAAAGAATGAATAAAGTTCATACTCTGGCAAATTTGAAGAAAATATTACATGCACCTGCTATTTCTGGCCAACAGATGTCACTCAGTGTAAAGCTTTGAATGGCTGGTTATGAGTATAGTTTAAAACACTTTATTTATAGATGCAAGATTGTTAATATATAGATTTTCTATATTTTATTGATGGTGATTGCTCTGATATGGACAGTCAATTTAAAAAAACAGGAAACTGCCCTGGAAATCCTGTCTTATAGAGGTTTTAGTAGCAATCAAGCACATCCAGTTGACTTATCCATATGAAAGGTTACACGGCAAGGTACTTTGTAGAGAAAAGCTGACTTCTATTGCAAAAATCTGCTTGAAATATCATGAAAAGTGTGCCGAATATGGGCTGAATATTTAAAGCGACTGCTGACATTCTTCAATAAACATGCAGAAAGCTCCCTGTACTTGGCCTTGCTCTCATATCTGCCTGCCGCAGGGGGTCTGATTGGTTTGCTCTGAGGATGCTGAATGTCACGGATGATTCTGTTGTATGTGTACTCTCACGTTCTCCAGTCTTAACTTTGAGATTTCTATTCCTAACCCTTCCCTAAGAAGAAAATCCTCTCCGTTTGCAGAGTGGCCTGATGAATGTGTATTATCCTAAAGAGGCGCATTGATCTGTTAGGCAGCTAACAGATGCACAGCATTAAAAAATGAGACTTTCAGTAAGAAGAAGATCCACTCATTAATCAAACACAGATGCTGCTGTGACTGTGGGTCTCCCTCACAGATTGGGCTCATATAACATGATGCAGCTTACTTTTCTTGATACGGGAAACACTCTAACTGCTTCAAAACTCTCCACAATGTACCAGCAGAAGTCATTTTAATACCAAATGTCAGAGTTGGAACATCAATTTAAGGCTGTGTTTCTGGACTGCTATGGGCTTGAGAAAGTTTATTAGAACATTAGCAGTGTGATCTATTTGTTTACTAGTGAGGAAAGATATTATTGGCTGGTTAAAGACTTCTCATTTGGCAATGGGAAGCAGTGCTCTTGTTTTCCACAGCGATCTGGTTCTGTGAAACCAGAGCTGCAGTCATTTGATAAACTTCCTATTTGAGCATTTCCATATCAATGAAGTCAGCAGATGTCACACTAACACTGATCTATCCATTCCGCATGCTCACTCAGCAAAGGAGAGAAAGGCTTGGAAATACATTGCCTTCATGCGTGGGGGTGTCAGGTTTTTCAGCAAAAAATTAACATACATATCAAGAGATGTCTTATTGACAAACAATATTATCAAGTATAAAAATAGTAGAAATCATTGGAAAGTCAACACCTTTTAAGAAAAACATGCTTGGTATCATTGATATACTACTACATTTTCGGTTAAATAGATTTTAAATTGATTTTGTTCTATTTTTATTTTTAGTTTTTTCTATGTGTTTTTTTTTAGCTTTTAGGTTTTTGTTGTAATTCGTTTAGTTATTTTGCACAGTTATTCAGGCAGCAAGCGGAAATAAAATTATTTTAAGTTTCTTTTAATTTATTTTTAAATAATATGTATATTTTTAATGGTTTTGTTTTAGTTTTAGTTAATGGTCATATTAGCCTAAGGTGCCAAAGAATGCAAGGACTTTTCACATTTTTATACACACTATTAAAATTCAAACAAATCTGATAATTTATATTATACTGTACTATCTTACATTCACTAGTTACTGATTTTGTGAGAATTTGACATTGCTACTAATAAGAATTAAAAATGAATGTGCTGTCGTGACAGAATTTGCTTGTGCCACAGAGAAAAACTAGATTTTATTTCAATGTTTTGAATTACAGTGATTAATTTTCATCTTAAATATTAATTTTCTATTTCAAAAAGCCTCTTGGTTGTATTTATTCAGAAGGTGGCGCAAATACAAACTTTATAGGGTTTAAAGAGCTTGCTGAAGAACTGAATGTACTCTCGTGGTCGCTGTCAAACGCTGCTAACCAACAGAGGGCGTGGTTTCCTTTGATAGGTAGGCGCAGATCCCCGCCGGATTGGTTGGCTAACGCTTTCAGCCATGCCTTCTCCTGAGAGGGGCGGGAGCCGCGCGCAGATCCCACGTGTGACGCTAGGGCTCCCGGTTCGGTAATATTCGTTGAGCTGGGGCTGCAGTGCCCGTGTGTGTGTGTATGCGTGTGTTTGGAGTTGGTTGGGCTTTGAGCTATGGAAGCGGACGCAAGTCAAGTCACCTCTGGAAGTCCGAATGATTCGCAACACGACCCGGGGTAAGAAGACAGGACGAGTCTGTGTGTTTGGAGTTTGATTCTGTTTTCAGCGCTAGCGAACGAGCGCGTGTCCTTCCTCGCGCAGTTCTGCTGATGTTTTGATTGACAGGTCATGTCTAACGGCTCCTTTCAGCCGGTACACAGCTCGAGCTGTGCGTAGGTCGCTCTTTATGAGGTATTTACACGGAAATGGCCGTTTTGGCATCTGGAGTCACTTATACCATGTTTTCTTCTTACAGTAAAATGTTTATCGGTGGCCTCAGCTGGCAAACCTCACCAGGTAAGGCGAATTTTCTTCTGTTTTTGGAGTTGTTTTGGTTTATTTTTATCCGTGGCACGCTTCGAGCGCCGTGCTGTTTGTATGTGTGTCATTGCGCACAAGGTTATTGTGATTTCCAGTCATCTGACACTAAAAGCGAGCGACGCGACAAAACTTGAACGCTCTCATTATAATCAACGAAGTGTGAAGCGCGCGACCTTCGTTGATTATAACGGCAGCGTGCAGGCTAATGCGCGTCGCTCACTTGTACTGTAGACACGGCGTAACCCCCTTGTGTCCTTGTGTTTGTGTTCAGACAGCCTTAGAGACTATTTCAGTAAATTCGGAGAGATCAGAGAATGTATGGTGATGCGCGACCCCACAACTAAACGCTCCAGGTAAATACACGTGCTCTCTCTGTGCTCTGTCTGTATTCTGCTGTGTTATATTGCGTTAAGGGCAGATGAAGAGTAACACGATAGGAAGCTGATTCTTTGACATTGGAGGACTGGGCTGTACTGCAAGAAAGCGATTCCTTTTGAGAAGAACAAAGTGTTGCTTATATACCTACACGCACATTGTAAGATAGGTATCTCAGTCTTTTGCCCTTTCTACATATTTGATCGTTACCTGTATAGGGGAGGTGACCTTAATATGGCCACAAAAAGTAATATGCGTTTGAAAAATGTAAACAAGTTATGAGAAATTACGTTTTGTGGCAAATGCAACCGATTGAATGGTCAGTCCTTGAGTTATTTAGGACATGTTGTTACCGCCTGACACTGTATAAGTTGCATCAAAACCTTTTTTGGAGGGTGGGTTGTTAATGAAAAAGGAAAAAAATGGGAAATTCTGACATTATCAGTGGCACTGGAGGGCTGATTCAAAGATTAGTAGAGCAATAAAAAAAAAGAATAACGTGTTTGTATATATTTTAAATGGTTGTAAATGTATGCATAATCCATATATTTATGGATTACGCATTGCTGAATACCCATGCAATATATAATCCATAAATATATTTAAATTTTTAGTTTAGTGAATGCGAGTTTCTAAGGAAGTCTGCCATATGTTTCAATTGTTTATTTTAAACTGTTCTGAGAATCCATATAAAAACATAAAATAATTATTGTTTTTTTTAAAACACTGTTACCCCCTTGAGGGGCTATAGGGCCTAAAAGTGATAGGAGTCGGGCGAAGAAGTATCTTGGTTATGATTGAGTGCGTTCTGAAAAATTAGAAACTTAATTTTCTCAGTTTGTGACAAATATAAATATTTAAATCATGATAAAATATTTAAAGTAATAATCTTTACTTTTAGGTTTTAGTGGGCTTAAAGGGTCACCTGCCCCGTTTGAGTATCTGAATGGCATAAAACAATGTGTAACGCTAAAGCATTGAGAGGTTGTGATTATCTTTCAACAAGTGGAAATTTCTAGAGGTGTCATAATGATTGCAACACCCCTGCCTTCACTGAGCATATCAGCAAATATACAAGAGTGCTTTGTATGCTGTCACAATTTTTCTGCCTCTTCTGTGGAGTTATCTCCTGACCTTCACTGTGTTTTGTGTTTTTGTTCCACAGAGGGTTTGGCTTCATCACGTTTGCAGATGTTTCCAGTGTAGATAAAGTCTTAGCGCAACCCCACCACGAATTAGACTCCAAGACGGTATGTATCACTTCATAATGTTCGGTTTCTGTAACCGTGAGGATAGAGCATGTGCATTGAAACAGATGTCATTCAGATGAAGTTTTTTCCCACAGTTTCATTTCCTTTCTCTACTCTTTTTATTTCCTGCTTCTTTATTAAAAAGTTAGTTTTTTTGTTTTTTGTCGGTTTGAGTGGACAGAGTTGTATGTGCTTGCATATCAGGCTTAACAATATGGATGGCTTGGGGCCAGTGTGAAAGAAACCGCCAGTTCAGACGGTGTTGATGGTTGTACTGGTGTGAAGCCGTAACACTAGTTATTTCACTTGCCCACCCTGGCACTATCCCCACCGTCATTTTTTTTTATTATAATTTTTCATTATCATTTTTCTTTTCATTATTTAAATGTTTTTACAATAATAAAAATAATTTAGTTCAGTTAGAAAAGAGACGATACAATTAAAACTGAACGCGACAGTCACGTCACAGATCAGATTTCATTTATCACATGAGGAGAAGCTGACAAGAAGTATCAAGTATGCCGTGTCTTCCAGCTTTCTTATGTTTTGCTAATATACATATGTTTTGTTTATTTGGTTCCTCATTGTTTAGTCATCTTTTTTTAGTCATTTTTGTTCATTTTGTTAATAAAAGTTTTTTTCTACTTAACTGAAGGTAATTTTTTTTCCATTTTTCATTAAAAATGATGACATCGGAACAACTGGACCATTCTTAATTTTTAATAGAACGCTGTGTGTTACATAATTAGTTCTGGCAACTGTGTAGGTGGTGCTTAGACTGACATTCATCCAATGACCCTAAGCTGTGTCCTTTTCTTGTTTATCTGGGAAGTGTCTCAGAGATAATCATTATATACTCCTAAACTCGGGACACCTCTGGATTTCCCCTTTCTTCCCTTTCACAGTCACCTGAGACTCATGGGCATGCACTTCCCAATTACATGGATTTGATATTTCCTTTAGCATGTCTTCACATAATAATCTTGCATTCTTCTAGTCTATCATTTAAATAAAAAATTCAGTTCGCTCGGTTCGCCCTTTTATTTTGTTTGGAACAAATTCCAAATCAAACTATGGAGATACTGTGACCTCTAGAGTATTGAAAATGTGAACATTTATAATAGAAATATGTAGTTACATCAGTCAGTGTGCTTGCACTCTGGAAATGACACTTTTCTGCTGTGCGTTTATTTCTTTAGTGTGTTTAGTTTATAGAAAGAAAAAAAATGTAAATGTCAGACAAACTTCGCCGAACACCTGGAGCGACTACACCACACGCTGCCTTCATTCTCCAAGTCTTCTGTGCTCCAGAAACGCTCGCATGTCTGACGCTGTCTGTAAATCTGACGGTAATGAATAATTACAACTGGCAGTGAGGTTTCAGGTCTGTGCTGCGTGTCGCTAGTATTCAGCCGAAATCAGATTTCTGTGAGCTTTTTATCGCAGTGGGGGGTTGTTATCTCGTCTCCTGCAATCAGTGCTGAGTTTTGTACAGTGTACGAGAACAGTAAACACTTTGAGTGATGTCTTTTTGAAGAGAAACTTTTGGTGGAGGATGCATCTACCAGGCATAAAAAACGGCTGTGTTTTAAATCTTACTGAGCTGTCAGTGTATATGGAATTTTAAGAATTTTATTGGAACAGACACAACGCCACTGTTGTTTCAGACTGTGTTGATCAGTTTTAGAAGAGTTTGGACGAAAGCTGCTTCAGGGGTTCTCTTCATACCTGCTATTACGATCTCGGAGTACTATTTAAACATGGTATAAATACATCTCACGCATCTCTTGTAATCAGATTTTGAAGAATGGGTCAAACAGAATGCATACTGTTTACACACAAAAATCTAATTATGAAAATAAGTATATAGTCAAACCTTATATAAACTGAAGCGTTTTAGGCATGTATAGGTTGATACTTTTCCTAACTTTACATTTGTATGGTTATTTCAAGCATGGAACCAGCTAAGAGTACTTTACAAATGTAATGTGGCCTTTTATGACTTTTAGCTAATGTGGTTTAAGTAATCCAGTTGCAAAAAGCCTCTTTTCGTATTTAGCGCTAACCACTTGCGATTGGATCATCCAAAAAAGGATGTTAATATCAGATGTAAATGAAGCCTCTATCTGAAAGCAATAAAAGGCCACTAACACATTAAACTGTTACTGCTGAGATGGGAGAAGCTCAGTAATTGCTTCGTCTGGAAATACACAGGACTTTATTTACACAATGTGTGCTTTAGTCTAAATTACATATTGGCTTAATAACTGCTGTCTGCTGTTTGATTTAGATTATCACTAGGTTAAAATTTTTTTTGTTAAACTAAATGGCTGGGACTACTGTGGTTTTGCTTTCCTTTTGAAAGATCCAGCAGTGGTAGTCAAAATATTTTTTACTAAGTGGCCCAATTATTGATGACCTTTTAGATCCCGACCCTACGGACGCATCTTATTGATTTAATTGTAGATCTGATCAGTCAACTGCTACTGGACCATTTCCAAATGCATAAACTCTAAAACCTACATCAGATTGATCTGGAACCTTTATTTACAGTCCCAGCATTTACTCAAATGTTTCTCAACTCATCCATGCATTCATCAGAATGGGATGTTTGCTCTCAGGCTGTATGGAAAAAGACTCCTAATTTCTACTGATTTGAAATTCAAAGCGTAATATTGTTTCTGCTCACACAGGCTTGTTTCTATGGAGTAATTGAGGTTGAATTGGTTAAGCCTCAGGCTAATTGCTAAAACGAATCGCTACATGAAATTCATCACACAGAAGGTTTCCATACCCAGGTGTTACAAAATCCATCTCTCTAATTGACCTGATTTGGGGAGATAACTATCACAGCTCAGTCAAACAGAATTATGGGAGTAAAAAGGTTTAGTTCATTGGACACCAGTGTGTCATTTCAGAGAATAATTACCCTCTACACAGCACACTGTGTTGACATATCTATATTTAAAATGGCCAACATATAGAGAAGGCAAAAATGACTCCTAACATTCTGTCCAGAAAGAAACAGTGTGTGTGTGTTTTATTTAGAAAGGCAGTGTCTGTAATGATACACACTTATATGCTGCAGAGCCCTCAGGCAAACGTTCAAATCTACACTAGGAGTTTTGCTACAATCTAAAGCCTTTGCCTTGCTGAACATGGACAAGTAATTTCCTGCAAGAGCCCAATTTCGATCTGTTTATGTTTTTCCTCTTGACTACGTCTGCCTGTATGAGATTGTTTGAAACTCCTCTTTATAAGAAGCTGTATTAAGGCTGAGGCAAGACAGTGTGACACTGGAGCATGAAATAGTTTCTCTGATAATTCTTTGTCTGCACACCTTCACTAGATGGAACCCAAACTAAAATTAACAAGATGACATGCTAAAGAGTTAATATCATCATTTTAGTATGACCCATCCATGCTCGTAATTCAGAAGCTTGATGGGGCTGATGATTTCTTGAAGTATGAAAGAGTGCATTGTGATGAATTGGGCCTGGAAAACTGCATTCATATCTGACTTTGTTTCTCTATTCTCTCTTTTCTTTCTCTGTTTGTGCACAGATTGATCCTAAGGTTGCCTTTCCTCGACGCGCTCAACCCAAGGTCAGAATTTTCAAACTTTTGCTTGACCCTGACATTGTATTTTTTGCTTAAGCATTCTCATATTTGTATTTTTCATGATGTTTTAGCCCTTAAGGTGCACAGAAGTGTGAGATACCAATGATATGTGATGCGTGTGTCCATCTGAAGTGATTTGCAGGGATTTGTGGGTAGTGCTCTTGATTAGGTGTCAGTGTGTCCATCTCTTTTGTGCTAACTCTTTTGTGCTAATTTTGTGCTAAATCCTCTTTATTTTTTAAATTGGTCTGAAGCTGAGAGTGTCCGCCCAAATGTTGTCCACTCTCGCAGGTTCCTTTTTTTTTTTTGTCCCACGACAAACACAATCAATAATGGATTTTTTTTTCTCTTGGTTTGGAGTGCCTCACAGATGAGTTTTTTTTTCTTTGCTGAATGGCTCAGGTTTCAGACAGGAGGAAAGCGCTCCTATCCAGGGCATGTCTTCGAAGTCTGTTGGCATGTATTTCCAAAATTTCCAGACAGTTCTTTCCCCTTCTTTATTTGCCAGTTTTGGTCTCTTAACCTTTTCTTTTGCAACATAAAGAACGGCTCAGACGTTTCCCCCCTTCCTCGAGTCCCTGGATTCCTGTTGAAACAAAGAAAATACATTTTGCTCCAAGGCAGCTGTTTCTTTTATATTTTTTTTTTCTGGACCCCCTAAACAGTATGAACTCCCCTGCAGACAGCAGGTTATGAGAACTGAATTGTCAATTTCAGGGAGACACGGACAGGTTTCTCCGTCTTGTGTCTTAGCATCAAGTGCTGTGTCTTTTTTTCTTAAATCACAAAGGTGGATAAAGAATAATGCACTGCTTTTGTTTTTCATAAGCAAACGTAAGGCTAAGTGTATGAGTACATAAAGAAATGCATTTATTTTAGTGTGAATCAGAGAATGTGGATTTTAAGGCATTTTAAGGCAATAGGATTAAGGCAGATCTATTGGTGTTGTACTGGATTTTTTTTTGTACATGTAAAATTGATTTTAGCCAGTTAATCGTTCTTGTCACACATCTTGCCTGCACTACATCTGAACAGTAGTGCTCGTGTTTATTTCTCAGTGTCAGGTCCAAGAGTAAAACACTTTTTTTTTTTTTTTTTTTTTTTTTACATGATTGCAGGTGTCCAGTTAATAATTATGGACCCTTTATAGCTGTCCTGTGCTATTGCAGCTTAAAGTTTGTGGGGTTTGTACTGGGGTTAAGGGAAATGTTATCATCTGCACTGCGTTTGGAATGAGAGATCTGGATATGTGTGGTGACTTCAGTGAGGACTTTAAGCAATAAAACTTCTATGTGGCTGTAATATCATTGACATCATCGTTGACAATTATCACTGACGTCAGTATCTGCGAATACCATACATGACATGGCTATCCTCCCTTTTTCTGCAGACAGTCTCAGACACAAGCTTGTAGCCAAAGTGACCGTTGTCTCCAGAGATATTTTCCAGCCAACATTTGTTGCTGCCGTTGTGTCACACTGTGATATCACAACAGATCATGGCACGTCCTGACATGATTTTAATTGCCGCTGGGACTGTGGCCTCTGGTGTCATTAAAAGAGCTTTGAAAGCTTGTTATGAAATAGCGGCTAGTCTCAAGTCTTCAGAAAAGGTGACCAGCGTGATTAACGTTTTCCTGTTTGCCTCATTAGCATGTGCTCACCGTGAACCACCACTCAGCTTTAAGTTGTCCTTGATTACTATAACTCGTGTGAGATAGAAATTGATGTCTTGTATGGCTAAGCTGTTCCATTTCAGGGTTATTCCTGGCTTTATGAAGAGTTAAGGTAGAAAATCCAGTGTAGCAAACAGGATATTAAACCTTACTGTACAGTTTTGTTACGTATTACAGCCAGCTACGAATGTGTGTCCTTAAAGTTATGTTCATATGACTACGTATAGACTTTGGACCAACCAAAAAACCAATTTTGCTTTTATATTTTTTGTGTGTGCTTTCAGTTTTGAATCGTATTTGATTAAGTAGCAGAATACTTCTCGGAGTGTATTAGAGTGTGCTTAAGTGTACTTCATGTGCATCTATGCTGTACACCTTAGCCAGCTTCACGTTACTTTGATTGGTCCCACTTTATATTTGATGGCCTTAACAGTTATGTACTTATTTTTAATTGACCATTTGATACAATGCACATATTGTGTACATACATGTTTTTATATTGTACTAATTTCTGTACTTAAATTTATACTTGCACTGTTGACCCATCCCTTAAACCTTAACCCTACCCAAACCTCCAAACCTGTCCCTAACCTTCCCCATATCCACCTCAGCAGCAGTGTTTTGCACTACAGATGTAAGTGCATAGTAGTTAAGGCCACTTAATATAAAGTTGGACCCTTTAATTTAACCCACCAGTATACATCTTAAATAAATGTAATACATTTCCAATTACATTAAAATTACAGAGTATTACACAGGCATAAGCTACTTAAAATAAAGTGTGTCAAGATTGTACTTAAGTATGCCTTATGTGCATCTATACTGTACACCTTATCTAACTGCACTTTAGATTGATTTAACCCACCAGTATACAGCTTAAATGCATGTAATACCGTTCCAGTTACATTAAAATGACAGAACATTATACAGGCATGAGCTACTTAAAGTGTATCAAAATTTGTGAAAGTAAATGTGTAAAAGACTTGGTCTGTCACATATATGTAACAGTAGCTGCCTATTACATATACACACATTACACACTATAGGCTGTTCCATAACATGGTTAAGTCGTAAGTACATTTTGTTTCATGTAAGTACATGTAATGACTACTACTAAGTACCTAACTAGGCATTTACTATGTATTATGACACCTTAAAATAAAGTATTACCAAACGTTCTATGTACATAATCTAGTGAATAAATACTAAACTATTTAACATGAATAAAAAAATGTGAGTGGCTGATAGAATCTTTGTAACGGAGTTTACTTGTTTGTCATGTAAAATATTTAAACTTGCATTAAACCTTTTGCATCAATTAAAAAAATTATTATTAAATAATAAAGTATTATCAGTACCTGAGATTATTAGTTTGTACGTTTTTCAAATGGATTCCGTTCCTAAAATAGAATCCCCTGCACTCATCGCATAGGTCATAGCAGGTTAGGAAAAACAAGATGATTCACTTGGAGAAGATTTTTTTAAATTGCATGTTGCATGGTGTAAGAAGTTGTTCAGAAACTTTCTAGTCTTCCTGTTTTTTTCCCCCTGTCCTTTAACTGCCATGGTTTTCACCCTTTAAAGTCACCGGGAAATGACTGCTGACCTCCTCTATTTGTCTCATCTGTGCTTTTACTCTTTCTCTTTGAGTCATTTTTTTAGTTCGATATGTCACGAAACGGGACTCCTGCAGCTGTGCATGCGTGATGTTACAGTTTCTGAAGTGAAACTCTCAGTTCTGTTTCCATCTAAAAAAAGGCAGAAAACACCCTGAAGTGTAAACACAGCCCTCCAGCAGTGCGTGTGTCTGGCTTGTGTGGGTTTTAGTTAAGAAAAGAAATGCACTTTAAAAATGGCTCTGCAAAGCAGACAGGACGCACATCGACTTTTCACAGAAAACAAGAAACAATCCGATATCTGGCAAAGGCAGCCAGGATCATCGAGAGGAAAAAGTCAATCAATCAGCACTGAGTTGATGGGATCACGGTATCTGGACACCTCACTCTCACCTCATGGCAAAAAAAGATTGTGACTGCTGCAAACAAGTGATGTGGGGAGGGTGTAGTATGTCCAGATGTCCTATGAAGGAGGTATCATAGATTGTATAGGAGAACATCAATGTAGTGGATCAGCTCAGTCGGAGTCGTGGCCTAGTGGTTAGCATTCTGACACAAGGGACTGTGGTTCAAGTTTGCGAGCATCATTTCCGGATTGCTTTCCCCTCTCCTTCCTATTGTTCCCTGTTCCATTTCTGCAAATAAATGAGGCAAAGATAGATTCTAGGATTTTTACTTACCCTTATTTCAATCTAAACTTGACTGACAAAATAAGTGTTTTTATTTTGTTTATACAATGACAGTCAGTAGGGTCTGCAGTGATTCTCACATTGTGACCATTCACATGATTTTTTTTGTGGTTTGTGGGTGCACCTGTTATGGATTTAAGTTAACACTTGGTTTGAGATGCGGTTTAGGGTCTCTACTGCTTAATACTATTCCTACAGCGCACACACAAAGAACGTGGTCCCTGCTAATCAGGTTGATAAGGCTCTGGTCTGCCTGGACTCACTGTGCTGATGAATCATTCTCAGGCCAGCACACAATCTGCAGCCATAGAATTCTGCAGAAAGTTCAGCAGAAAATTCAGCAGAATTCAAACCTGACACCCACCCCCACATCCCCTGCCCGCAATTTCTTTTCTTCCACGGCACTACATTTTTATAAGTAAAACCGGATCGAAAAGAAAGTGTTTTTTTTATTATATCTAAATGAGTTCGCATGCATTTGTGAAGGACTCCACAAGGAGTTTTAAAGAAACTTTTTGACATGGAGACATTGAGACTGATGGTTGAAATTACTTGAATTTGGCATAAAATTAAGTTTCACTCTGTCCATCCACAAAATGCATCCATCCATGGATTTTGCATCCAAAGATCATTCCCTTATAGTTTCTTTGTTTTTTTTTTCATTGACTTATCATAAATGATCATAACTTTTTTGAAAAGCTGCTTTGCAATGATTAGCATTTTGTGAAGCGTTATACAAATGAACTTGAATTGAATAATTGAATTGATTTGATCTCCTGTACGTTTATAGAGTTCTCCAATCAGATAGTCCGATTCAGCTGAGACAGTCTAGTCTCAGCCTCAGATGTCACACCCACAGAACGTCTGATGCATATAGCACTCAAAAGTGGAAACACTTCAGGAGTTTCAAGGTCATCACATGTAGAAAGATGTCGTGTTTACATCTGTGGCAACAAGCCTTGTCAGGATCAACAAAATGCAAAACTATGAAAGTTTGAGGCATAGAATATTTAAAATAAGTGAGTCAGTCAGTTTTACACACTGGTCTCATCCCAAAACATGACTGAAACTAAACAAACTGGGCAGTGAAAGCTGCCATGTATTCCAGGCCTTCAGCCATCAGTCTGAAGGTCTGGCTATGCGAGACTAGTTTAAACCTTGTCTCCTTATTACAATAAACTGAAAGCTCACATTTAGATCTGCCTCCTACGAAGTAATAACCGGTGGAGAGAACCAAGTCCAATTATACTTTCTTTTAAATTTTTTTTTAAATTTCCTTTTTTATTAATCCATTGTACTCAGATGTAAGTCTTTATATGGAGGAAAAGATTTGTAGCTACTTCAAACAACTTTAGCAACTTCCAAAGCATCTTAAAATATCCTAATTCTATGCTGCATTTGTCATTACTTTTAACTTTTATTGCAGTAAAAATGTAACCAACTTTCAATTACAATTTACTATTGGCAATCATTTAAATCATTAGTTACTGTATAAAAGACCTAAAACTCTTAAGGCTAAAATTCTTATTTTGATATAGGTTAACAGTTTATTTAGATGACGTTTAAGTTTTTTTCCAGTTATACTTAGGTTGAAAAGATCATGTTCTATGCTACCAGTAATACTAATGTCAGTGTTAATCCATATTTACTTAAATTCACTCAGAACTTTGTTTGTTATTTATAGTTAGTGCAGAAAATGGAAAAAAAGTGTACAGATTCAATGTGGGTGAATTCACGCTCTTTAACTGATCAGGAATGAATGCAGGAAGTTTGTCATACCTTCACTCTCATAAGATGCATGTATGAGACAATACAGTTTTGAAATTTTGCTTTAAAAGATGCTGCAGTTCCCTGTTGCAGCTGCGCCAGGACGATAAAGGCTGTTCAGATGAAAACAGGTGTACGATGAATCTAAACAAGATAAAAATGAAGGACAGTTGACTTTTTGCTCTCATTCATGCATGTAATACCTTTGCAATGCCATCCCACTCTGAACTGGGCTGAATTATAGTTGTGTCCTCCTGCCGGACTAACATTTGCATGCAATGTAAAATCAGCAAACCAGAGACAGAGATGATTTGCCTGCGTGGTTACAGGGTTACTGTATGGTAACTCTCTCATTTTCTTTTCTCTCTTTCTTTCTGTGTCTCTTGTTTTTATTCCAGTAGTCATCTCCTCCTCCTCTGCTGTGATCTTGCTGTGGGCCTTTTCATCTGGTGTGTGTGTCAGTGTGTTGTGCTATTTTAGTGGAGATGTATTTTGGAACTGTCTGAACGTGACTCATGATGTACATGACTCTGTATTTCTCATTGTGAAGTGTTAGTGTTTGTATTAGCTCTTCTGATGCAGTCATCTTAAAGGGATAGTTCACCCAAAAATAAATTCAAAGTCATCATCTGTTCAATTTGTTCCCACACTGTATGACTTTCCTGCTACTGCAGCAAACAGAAGAAGATATTTTGAAGATTTGTGGATAACCAAACAGTTTTGGTGACCATTTTCTCAAAATGGCTTCTATGTTCCTTAGAGGAAAGTAATTCATATAGGTTCGGAACAAATATTAGGGTGAGTAAATCATGACAGAATTTGCAGTTGTGTGTGAATTATGTCTTTATTGGTACACTGGCATAGAAACTACAGTCTTCACTTAGGATAGGCTTATCTTGAAGAATTTGATGGTCCACTCAGACTGAATCTATGTGCTCAGAGACACTTTTCAGAAGTCATTGTGTTCTAAGAGGCAGTATCGTGCAGAGCTCCAGTCTAGAGCTTTAATATCTCTGGGAAAGACTTTGGCTTGTGGTTTGAGATGTTTGAGAAACCCCAGTATGCCCTCAACACCACATGGAAAGAGGAAGCGCCTCCAAACAGAGTTTTAGAGCAATTACACCCCGATCAATAGAGAGAGAGCAGCAATAACAGGACATTTCCACAACAGCAGGAGGGCACACAGAGAGAGGCTGATATCCGGCTGCTGGATTTGGGTTTATTAGATGGAGACGGGGGGTTTAAGCCAAGATTTTGTCCAGTACACAGCTGCTCGATCAGCCCAGATCAAGGTGATGGACCATGGGACTGAACAAACAACTGGAGACTCTCTCTCTCTCTCTCTCTCCCCTCTCTCTTTCTCTCTCTCTTTCTCTCTCTCTCTCTCTCTCTCTCTCTCTCTCTCTCTCTCTCCCTCTCTCCCTCTTTTTAGGCTTTTGTTCTGTGCTCACTGTAGACTTATTTCTTTTCTGAAGGGATTTCTGTTGTTCAGTGGCTTTTCTTTGTGCTGTGAGAGACAGGAATAGATCGCAGGCTGCTCTGGGCAGAGCCACAGGGTGATTGTCTTTGACAAGTCCCCTGTCAAATCAAAAGAAAAGTCATTTCTGTGTTCCCATATCCTATCGTGGCTTTCAGATTCATGGAGGCCTGTTGAGAAGGACAAGTTTTATCCATTCAGCTCAAGTTCTGGTTTCGTTTTGTGCTATTTCATTTTTGTTTGAGCGAATGATGCTTTATTTCTGCAAAGTCTTCTTTCGCTTGAAGGACAGGCACTCTCATATGCATAATTCTAAAGCCCGTTTACAGTCATGTGACTGGACCTTTGTGCTTGAAAACACCTCCTGCTGTCACTTGTCCTTATATTGCTTTTCTTAGCTGTATTTTAAATATCATGTGTGTTCTGATTTGTGGATTATGTGATACTGTGCATAGTTACTGTAAAAAAAATATATATTATTTGTTAATATTTTGCAGTGTGTATATATATATATATATATATATATATATATATATATATATATATATATATATATATATATATATATATATATATATATATATATATTGCAGTATATATAATTTGTAATTCGCTCTCTATGTACAAAAAAAGCAAAACATTCACAACTCTTGGCAAGGCTTCATCTAAAAGTTTTTGTTCTTTTCTTTTTTGGACATGCTGTTAAAATCTCTCCCTCTCTTTAAACAAAAGACAGGATTCAGTTTTCTCCTGTCTTGCAGAAGTGCTGTCTTAATTAAATCAGTTGGTCTAACGGATTAATTAGTCTGGCTGGACGTTTGCTCATTTGGTCCTGGGAGAATTGGAGAACTATGGCTGAGTGATCGATGTGGAATCAGGTCGTCTCCAGCCCTCTGTAAAGTCGAAGCTGATTCGCTCATACATTTTCTCTGTGTGTGTTTAACAGGTTTAGGCTGCAAATCAATGCAAATCTCTGAACTGTCGTTTTTTTCTGTTTTCTGCCACTGTAGCTAATTTAGTTGCGTTCAGGGTTTTAATTCAGATTTAACCAGTAATCCTAGTCAATATTGCTTGCTTATAGACTATTGGTTTTGTTGACTGTAATGTGAATGTTCTTGACTAATGATTTGCATACAGTGTAGCCACTTGAGCTTCAGGATAAGTGGGTTTTTTTTTTTTGGCTAATAGTTTATAGCATTTTTCTTTCTAGAAGAGTCGCTGACATAATACAGATGAAAGATGTTGTTAACTTCTGCATAAATTAAGTAAAACTGTGAGTGTGAGGACTCGCTGTGAACTGCAGCTGTGAACCTCAGGTGAACAAATCTTCTGAATGAGCTCCCAACTGCTCCTCTCCCTATGAGCAGACAGAGAGATGAGGAGCTTCGTGGAGAGAGACAGTATGACAGAAAGAGCCCAGACGAGGTCTGTGTTCCAGCAATGAGGAGAGCTGCCGATCAGAGGGATTATTTAGTTGCTGTGGAAATTGCTGTGTCCTCAGGTATATGTATTCTTGGATTGCAGAGGTACAGAAGGTCTTGCGGCTTGTGGGTTTGCCTTTAAGGAAAGGGATTCATTTATTCTTGAATGCTCTTGATCTATAGCTCATGGTATGCGCACAGGATAGAACATGCCGTCGGAAGAGACAAACGTAGGCTGCACAGTAAAGATGGAGATAACTATTGGTTTTCCCTGCCTGTAGTTTCACAGAGTCAGAGTTTGGATGAGCAGCATGGTTTGGTTCATACTGAAGTCTCTGGCCAAGATCTGCCCACTGTAAGAAAAGAAAAGAAAAGAGGTTTAGCTGAAGTGTGTTTTGTTCTTTAGCAGTTTTATAGGAAAATTATATTGTGAAATTATGATAGTCATTTGTCATTTGTCACATGATCCTTCAGATATCATTCTAATTTGCTGATTTGATTCTCAAATGATAAATCCTATTAATAATTGTACTGTTAAAAAGAGTAAAATTAAACAAGTGTATTCTTGTGTAAACAGTGGTGCATTTTTGCTGTATGTATTAGAAAGTTGAAAAGAACTTTGAAATGGAAATGTAGCGTTATCATTATATTTATTGTCATATAATACAAGGTTACATTTAAATGAGTTTCAGTGAGGCTGAAACTACTCTGCATATAATCAAGACATACTTTCTTTAATAGGAAGTGTTAGCTTGTTTGTGGATAGATTTTTACTCTTTCCATGGGTCTTTTGGAGCAATGATGATGGAGCAATGGACACAATAGAATTTAAAAGGAGCTATAAAATCCAGGCAGGGAGATCTCTGATTCATGTGTGTGCATGAGCTCTTTGTTTGCTGCTGTTTGGGCCGGATGTGAAGCGGCAACCCTCTGTGAGGGGATCTATTGATTCTGCTGCCCAGTTCAGCGATAGTCATGTTCAGGCCTGTGTGTGTGTGTGTGTGTGTTTTGAATTGATTCTGGATGCCATTGCTGTTTGTTTTATGTGCTCTGTGCACATGTATGTTTGTGCTTTGTCTATGTATTGTCTTTGCTTTCTGTCTCCTTCTCTGCATGTCTGAGTCAAATAATATTATTACAATATTTACAACATTGATACATTAACATGCCTGTAATGCAGAAATAGAATATGGGGATTTATATGATTTTTTTTTTCTCCCTACAGTTCAGTTAGGGATGCCATAGGTTATATATAATTTCTTAGTTCAAACATCTGCTGCACTGGACAGAAGTGATGCCCGGAGTTTCATGCATTTCCTCTAGTTGAAAGGATGCAATTATTGTAGTTAACTCAGGCCTAGCAGACAATAAGTTAAGTAGCAAAATAAAGGAGACAACATAAAAAATTACAAAAGATATGAATGTAAACGGTTTTAAAGTAATATCTCGGTTTATATAATGCTGATATCAGTCTGTCGTGGATGAGTGGAATGCAGCATGTCTCTCTCTCTCTTTTTTTTTTTTTTTTTTTAATCTGGAGTGAAACTTTGCAGGTGCTGAGACATCACTTTAAGCTAAGCAAGCGTTATGCTTCTTTCTGGGACTATCACACACGTACGATTCTGTTTTTGTGCTCAGTGGAAATCAGGACAGTTTTGTTAGTAGTCAAGTCTACATCTGCACTTGTCAGCTGGGTTTGTGTGGTTGTGGTGAGGCATCTGCACAAGTAATTACACCAGCACAACGTCAACTATACTGGAGAGAGAGCGCTTCGTCTCCATCTTTCTGTGTCTTTCACAGCTAAAACTCTTGAGATATAAGCACTTTTTAAACAAGCACTGCAGTAAACAGGATGATGCGTGTGTGTGTCTGAAAGAGTCTCTGTCGTCGCAGTGTTTGGATGCCACTTTTTGTTTCCTCATTTTCAGACTCATTTCTGTTGTTTTTCATAGTTTATTTTGATATTTTATGTTTTTCTGTCTCTGTTGGAAGACAGAATCAGTCGTTGTGTTGTGCCTCCTCCTGTGTGATTGAGTTTTCACTTACTATTTTTTTTCTTTCTTTTGTCTGTCTCTCTCTTTCTTTAGGGTGTCAGTCTTACTGCTGCTGTCACTGTCTGTCTCTGCTTGTCAGTCCAACCTCCAGCTCCACACTCGTTCATATCTTTCTCTCTCTCTCTCTCTGTCTCAGGGGTTAATCATGGTGGAGATGCCACCACCATCCAGACTCTGATAAGCTCTTGTGGAAATATAAATTAGAAATGCATCCTTTGTCACTGCCTGACTTTCAAATTTAAAGCTTTCCTTCCTTTTTCTTTCGCTCACTGTTGTTGAAATGGCATACTACTGTACTTCTGTAGTATGCACTGTGCGGATGATGTATTTTTGTGCATGGATAAGCCAGTCACAAACGCAGTATACAATACCATTCATATGTTTGAGGTCATTCAAATTTTATTAAATTGATCAAAAATGACAGTAAAGACTGTTCCAGACTTTTGTTAAAAACTGTTTCCACAAACAAGCTGTTTTAAACATTTAAAAACATGCACTAAATCAGCATATTTGAATCATTCAACAATAAGTATTGATTCAATAAATGCACTGTTTGTAAACATAATTGACTTCTTCAAAAAGCAAAAATCTTACCAACCCCAAACTTTTGAATAATAGTCTACTTGGGATACTGCTCCACTCAACCTTTCCAGGTGCAACTTTTTTAGATGACATTATGCAAGTAATGTAATCAAAAAATTTTAAAGTTCTTCTTGATTCATTTTTGAGAAGATACCCTTAAGCAATTTTGACTCAGAGATGCTGTGCAACAGGACAGAATTAAATAACAATAGAGAGATCAAATGACAACAGTGTGGCAAATTACCATATGTCGTTTCATATTCCATAGCAGTTTTTAAAATTTTTTTATTTATTTTTTTTTTAAAAAAGAAGGTTTTGTTCTAAAAATATCCTATCTTCTTCTAAGTCATTAAACAATGGAATAAACTATGAAGATTATTTAGACAAAAAAAGTGAACCAGTGTTCGTTCTTTCTGATTAGAATCCATGAGCCTCACATCAGATTTACAGAAAAGCAACAATTAAAATCTTAATGTCATCAAACGATTTAATGAATTACTGCTCATACTTGCCAATTATATATATATATAAAACACAGATAATTACTCTGGGAAATCTGTCGGACCACCATTTGTGTAATCAGGGACAGTTGAAGGTCTTTGTTTAATTTGATGGGTGCCGTTTAATTGGTAGTATTAGTTTTGTTGGTTCTACCCGAGGCTCTGACTTCAGTGCTTTGATTTTGCATGTTTCCGCGAACACAGACTGCTATATTTGCCTTTAATAATTTATGGCTGCTTGCTGTCTTTTTGGTGACCTGAGAAACAGTCAGTCTGTATTTTAATAGTGTTGTCTCATTGCGTGGTGGATCGGGGATCTAATGTTCTTTTAACAAGTTATTTTGTCATTGAGAAGCCTGACCAGAACGGAACCACTAATTCAAAGCAGCCTAGAGTCAGAGCCCACGGCTGACGGAGATGCTGGAACTGCCGGGGCTGAAACACAGATGTGTCTGTCTCTCACAAACACGCTCCCGCATGTGTACAGAGGCATGACCCAATATCTTGCAATAAAGCAGCCAGACTCCCTGCTGCACTCTTCTGTGTTCGCTCGCTTTATCTCTCTCTTCAGCCGTAATACACAGTGTAGGACAATGCTTCTAGCTGTCTCACCCCCTCTCTCTCTCTTGCCGTCGGTCCTGACGCTCTCTCTTGCTCTCAGCACTGTCTCTCTGCTGCCCTCAGTCCTACCGCCCTGTCCTTTTCTGATTCTCTCAGCTCAGTTCTGTATCTTTGTCTACCAATCCCAGCACTTCCTTTCTCTCTTCTTTCCACAGTCCTGTCGATCTCTGTGTCCTGACTGCAGGCTAGTCTGTTTCTCCTCAGCTCTCTCATTCACCCATGTATGCTAAATTTTTGTGTGCTTTAACAGCATTAAAAACCTGTGCATTTATATCATCGAAGCCTTTCAAAGCATAACTGTCTACAATAGGAAATTGTTTCTATTCTAGAATCCAGTCCCCTCTCTCTCTCTCTCTCTCTCTCTCTCTCTCTCTCTCTCTCTCTCTCTCTCTCTCTCTCTCTCTCTCTCTCTCTCTCTCTCTCTCTCTCTCTCTCTCTCTCTCTCTCTCTCTCTCTCTCTCTCTCTCTCTCTCTCTCTCCTGCCCTTCAGCACACTCTCTCTCCCTCTTTATTTCAGAGCTGTCTGTCTCTCTCTCTCCTGCTCTCAGCACTGTCTCTCTCCCTTGAGCCTTGACAGTTCCCTAAAACAACAAGAAGAACAAACCGAAGCGGTTTTCCTGAGGTTTGCCAGCTTCAGTTCTCTCCGGGCTATAAGGAGAGATTCCGTTGAGTGCTGTATAATCCGACCCTGTTTGGTTTTGTTTGGCTGTAATATTAAAATTAAAATCATGTCGGGGAATATAAATGGCTCTCAGCTGGATTGTAGCACCAGAGGTGACCGCTTAGGTTTGCTTTCCTTGCAGTTTTGTGTCCTAATTTATCGTCTCTCTCTTCAACGCTTGCCCTGTGGTAATATAAGACAAAATGATGCAGGCTTTGTTTACTCGACTGCACCGTCTGATTGCTGCTCTTCGTTCTGTTTGAATACAAACGGCAACGCAATGAGAAGATCTAAGTGTTTGATTATGCTTCTCTTTCTCTCTCCATCTCATTCTTTTTGGAGGACAGGCCCATAACTGCAGTGCCTTTTGCATTTCCCTTTTTATGGCTTTAAACTTCAAATTCAAAGTGTAGATGATTGGGATTGTCAAAATTCTAGCATTTTAATACCAATCAATTTTGATACCACTTTTTAATTTAAAACATAGTTTGATTAATATCATCAGATGAAAGAAATGATATGGAACTTTAAAATGAATTATTATTTCAAAGTTTTGTGTCAGTAAGATCTTACCAAGCCTAACCTTTTGAACTGTAATGTATTTTCATACAGAAGAGAAATTAAGAGCAGCAATTTTTTTTGTCAGCCTAATTTTCCCCCTTCAGATTAAATTGCAAACCTTCTGCCTTTACATTTATTGAATTGTTTCGACAAAAATGGCATCTCATTCACAAATACACATACATGTGTTTGATGGATATAAAGATGCTATTTGGATGTAAAAATAATTGGATTTGAAGAGATTTTGAGAATGTTTGCAAAGAAATGAAAATAGGTGGCTGGTAACATCAGGTAAGGTCTGTTTTGTTGCATGGAGCAGACGGTTCTGACTGTTTGCCTGTGTGTGAGGAGAAAGAGTTGGTGGTCAGCCCATATGGTGGCTGGCTTTCTTCTTTTCACTGGCTCTTTGCTCAGTTCTTCTCCTCTGTCTGTGATCCCTTAACAGCCAGTTGTCATATTTGACTGGATCAAAGTGAAGGCGAGCCCTTGAAGTTGGTTAGGATGCCACACCGCTGCCCAGACGGCTAGGACAGACTGAGAATCTCTCTCATACGGATGCTCTTTAAAAAGATATTCGCTGTTTTCAGTGGAAATGGGCTTCTACAGTTGCCTTTGGGGGGGGTGAGGTGGTGGAAAAGAGTGAGTGTGTGTGTGTGTATGTGTGTGCGATGGCTTTCCCGGACTGGTCGGATCAGAGCGCCGGAAGCTAATGGAATTCTCCACTTCAAAGCAGAGTCTGCCTTCCAATCAGTTCAACACGGCAAGATTAAAGCCGACCCACATTCATCAGTTCTGATTAGACCGGCACTGTGATCCAGATGCTTGTTCTGACGGGCCGGCCGGGGCCGGTTTTTTCAGTGGCCGCCGGAGAGGGCAGAGGTCATCCAGCCATCTTTTTTCCCAGGTTGTTCACGTTCACTCTCCCGTCATGAGATTTTAATTTTATTATTTTTTTAAACATCGTTGAGCTTTCACTTTCTATCTCTTTAGGTGGGGTAGTCTGTCTCATACAAAAATCCCTAACCAGATCAATGTAATTACAGCCAGTTACCGACCTTCCAGACTGTGTCCCTGTGACCTGACGTTGACCTTTTATATTCAGTTCATGCAGCTCTGACTAATGGTTTCCCTTTCCAAAGGGTGACCTACAGGCAAGAGGGACTGTTTTTAGTCTTGTCTAGTCGTGTTATGACTGAAATGACTCTAAAATTGAAGTTGTGTACTTTATGCCTGTTCAGTAGTTATGATTGCAGGTTTTCATACGATATTTTAAAATCATGTGTTTGCTGCTCTCTAGTTTCAGCCCAAACTGAACACTTTCATCATTTTTGTCTTTCTCCTTTGTGTTGGCGTTTCTATAAACGTGGGGCTTCTATTCTAAGACAGAGCTAATGGGAGCAGGAAGTGAGGATCTCTATTTTTAACTCATTGTGTATATTTGACTCAGAGGGGCTGGAATGATTCAGTCGGCGTCATTTGCAGGAAAAACCTCACTCCATTGAGGCCCATTAGAAGAGATGCTTTCTTTGCTTTACTGTATTTAGGGTCACTGATGCTCTGATTTTTATATCCACCTTATGTCACCTGAACAAGGTGGCTATTTGCGCAGACCACTTTTAATAGGTACAGAAATGTCTTATGTTCACTGCTGGTTGCCCTGTGAGGGCAGAATCACTTTATCTGTGAGATGTCGAATCAGAAAGTGGCAGAGAATTTGCGTGCATTCAAGCTGTTCAGGTAGCTGTGTTCAATCTGTCGTTCTCCTGGGCCAGCAATGAGAATAGCACACAAGAGCTCTTGCGTGACGTCGATCCACATTGCAGCCACTAAGATCATTGAATCCACTGCTATTCTGGGGCACAATGGGAAAGCGAGGGCAGAAGTCGACTGGGGTAATTAGCTGTGTGGGGCAGAGTGGTTTTAAATGGCCCAGTTAATTATATTATTTATTATTATTATTAAAAATATTTTTTTTTTTTTTTTTTTTTTTTTTTTACTTACACAGTGTGACGCACCAGCTGATTGTGTGTGTGTGTGTGTGTGTTTGAGTGAGAAATCATTTGTCTCCTCTCAACCCAGGACTACACTCCTCTTTTACATGAAGATGTGTGACTGTGTCCCAGAATAAAATCATAGCATCGTGGTCATAAGCAGTTAACCCTCATTATCGTTCTCTAATTCTAGACCATAGCTCTGTTCCAAAACCTAATGAGCTGCCTTTCTGTCTCCTGCCTACATAGACAGCTGCCTTCTAAAGCAGCATCAAAACTGAAATAGAACCTCATAAATAACTGAATTAGAATGTTTTTCATAGGTAGTAGCAACTACACAAATAGTACAAGGAGGATTCTTAATTTATAACATTTGACCTCAGTTAAGGTAGTACCATGCAGTATTCATTTTTGACAAGTAAAAATTAGGTTGTAAGGGCTTCAAGTGTGTTCAGTGGATTGTAATGTTGTTTGGCTGACAAAACATTTTCAGTAGATAAAAACTCCTTTTTAAAACTCCTTTTTTCATGTAATAAGCATTCAGTGCTACCATTTGATGTTCATCAAAATGAAACATTGTTACAGGCTACCTTTTGAATCAGGAGCAATTTGAAAACATCAAGACCAATTTTAAAAATAATATTAAAAATAACTACAAGTCATATTATACTCCATGTAGACAGGCAGAAAAAAGTTGTGTAATAGAAGGCAGCATGTTCTGAAATTACATTTGTTTTATCAGTTTAAATGCTCACGCTCTTTTAAGTCTGGTGGATCCTGATTGGATTAGCAGAAAAATCATCATATAGGTTAAAAAAAAAAAAAAAAAAAAAAAAAAAGAGTCTGAAAGGTATTCCAGCAGTATTGTTCTTCTTTGTTGTTATTATTGTGCTGTTGAGTTGTCTATTCTTGTAGAATTACCAAGAAGTGTCATTAAAAAAAAATGGTTTTGTCTGTCTCCAAACAATGCCCTAATGTACTCTAACAGTAAACAGCTCACTAAGTTTTGGATCAGAATAGATAACTAATGTATCTATATGGCCCTTTTTTAATAGGAAAGGACTTTTGTCGGTCAAGAGAGATGATTATTCTTGTACAGATGCTGCCATCAGTAGCCTGTTTTTTTATTTTACTTCTTAATTTTGTTGCACAAAAAATAGCATGTCAGTTGTGCATATGCATGAGTAAATGCTAGCCGATTATGTGTAAATCCCATCATTTTCATCCTAATTATGTCTCTGCCTGATGCCATTATTATATGTTCACTGTATTGCCACAATAGCACCTCAGCCTAAGGGGATGTGATTGACAGCACATGGGCTTGACTGTTCTCTCAATGTGTGTTTGATGGGCTGACAGCAGATGCAGGTGGATGGTACAACTGTGGTTGCTGACTGTTATACTGAGTGTCAACACAGGACACAGTCAACTGAATGGAGACCTGAATGCGTGCGTGTCTGGAGGCTCTGTTTTATAAACCTGGAAGTGTGATTATTTGTGGCATAAGGCAGGTTAGGTTTGGGCGATGATGACTTTGCCTGCTGTTTGTGTTTGTGTTATTTTTAACTGGGTCTGGACGATCTTTAGGTTTGGAAGAGAGAGAGAGAGAGAGAAGGTTTATGTGAAATAAAGCTCTTTCTTAAAAAAATAAAACAAAAAAAAAAAACTGTGACCTTCCAGTCTGTTAAATGAACACAAGAAAAAGGTGAAAGCAAGTTTAGGCCTGAAATCCTATTAAGCAAACAAGCATCTGTCCTACTAATTTGTAAATTTTAATTTTAATTTTGAATAAATTCCTAATTTGGACTGGGGAGAAGTTCTTAAATTTACAGCAGATTTCATTGCTATTTTATTGTCAAAAATCTGATTCCCTTAAGATGACCCCTTTTAATACTGAGAAGAGTAAAATGCTGAACATCAAGACCAGAGAAGGAGAAAATGCTAGAGAAAGAAGAGTGTGTGTCTTATTCTGATGAGTGCTGGCTCTTGAAAACTGCAGTAAAATCACTCTGTTATTCCAGTGGAAACTCTTTACGCGAGTCTAATTTAGAGCCCAAGGCACTATAGGCTCAATCACTCTCTTTTTAGGCAAGATGTGGATGTGTGCGAGACTGAGTAAGCTTGATCATCTTCAGGCAGATATGAGAGTGTTACTGCACATTTAAGCTCTAGACACATCAGACATCATATGTTTAAGGTTCAGCTTGGTCACAGTTCCTCAGGGGACAGTTTGACGCTCTCTCCTGAATATATATTTTCACACATTAATGATGAATGGGATTTTCTGGAGTCCGTTTACAGGTAGAAGCACAGAGGCCTCAAGTGAGAGGACAACTGCTTTAATCTGTGTGCAGGAAATTTGTTTTGAGGATTCCCTGGATGAGATTAGCCACAGCCGACTCTGTGGCATGAGTGCGGTAGAGTTTAGCGAGGATGAGTGGCGAAATGTATACAGAACAGCTGCTCTGTGATCTCAGAACAGACTAGGCTATAAGGGATACGAGTAGAAAGCAGAAGCAAGCGTTCCTGAAGCTTGACCTGATGTTTACCACTTTAATTAAACAGGAAGTATAAATGCGTAGCCTCTGTGGGAGAATTGTGCTCACTTACACAGGAGCGCAGGAGAGATAAAGAGCATTAAATCAATAAATCATTTTTTAAAAATTAAATAAATTAATAATAATTAATAATAATATTAATAATTAATTAAACAATTAAATCAGTACAAAGTAAAACGCACACACACATATTATGTTATAATAAATTATACTATATTTATAACATTTTACCTGATAATGTAGGTTGTATTTACCACATGGCCAGTCAGTGTAGCTGTTGATTAAAGACCATTTCTGTGTCCATGGCTCCTGCAGAGGTGCTTAGAGCAGCTGGTGAGATGCTGGACGTGTAGCTGTGCTGGAGTCAGGTGGAGAGGAGGCGGAGGAATGAACTGACCTCCAGCACTCGTTTATTAATAACAGCTGTCAGCTGAAATCCCTCCAGAGCAGAGCCCAGAAACAGCGGTCCGCAGGCATGCACGGATGCAGCTCATTCTGCTGGCATCCACCCTGCTGCCTGCACACTGGAGGTCTTCAGAGAGAGATGACATGCATGAACGGGGACAAAAGGCCTTGATCTCAATTTCCCCTTGCCGTGTCCTGCTCTCCCTACAACCCTTCTCCAAGTTTAGCGTTTAAATCAAAATAAAAAAACGTTCACAATGCATTTAATGTTGGTAATGTGAGACTTTATGGTGCAACAGGATATAAATATGATGAAAGTCCACATTACAACTAACAATAATACAAAGCAACAATATAGTTGGAATCGTGTTTTTTTTTCCAACAATTATCTGTTGTCTTTTAGACAAGAATTTTTAGTTTCCAGAACTTCTGAAAAACTTCAGAAGCCATCCAGTGTTTTTAAAATCTGAATGAGGACATTTATTCAGTATTTTCCCAGCATTTTACCTTTCCCTGTATTTGTCCCCGGTTTCAGAAAACAAGTGGAAAGCTGAGGACGATGTGTCCTGCTCTTTCTGTCAGCGTGGAGGTCTGGAAAACCTCTGTGCACTGACAAATTCCCCGCCAGTACCGATGAAACATTCTCACAGTGTTCTCAGTTAATGTTCTAGTTCTCAGTGGAGAATGACAAAAAAAAAAAAAAAAAAAAAAAAAGAGTTTGTTGGGTGGGAATAAAGCAAACATCCTCTTTGGAGGTTTACTCAAGGCCTGCGGTGGCTGTAGCGTGGAGGCGCTGGCCAGATCTTACGAACTTTGATGTCTGCTGTCTTTGTTTCCTCCTAAACAGTGCGGTATTTTGAAGTTTATGTAAATAAACTCAGGAACCTGTTTTGTTGAAGGCCTGGGCTGCTCTGATGTGCACGGTGAAGGAGAGATGAAGAGAGAGCGAAGCGAAAGAGAGAGGAAGCGATCCCCTCCTCTTTTTGTCTCTTCTCATTTATTTTAGACTTTGATTTGAGGGTTTGAAACTCTTCCTGGTTTTCTTAGAATAATTATATATATACAGAGTCTCCAGATATGATAAAACCATGTTTCTTTGTGGTAAGTATGTCTGCCTAAGCACCTGCCTGCTGTTGGTTATGAGATGCAATGAGAAATAATGGCTAGTTTGGCGTGAGAGATGTTTAATGTATTTTTTTTCTTTTTGTGTTTGTTATGTGTAGCCCTGCTAAGTACAAATAAGCCGGGCAGGAAGTAGACATGTGACATTATGTGCTAATGGATGTTTACCTGCACAGGTGTACATGTGCACTACTGTTTAAAAGTTTGGGGTCATTTTATCACCGTTTCTACCAAAGGTTTAAGCAGCACAGCTGTATTCAACATTGATAATTAGTGTTTGAAAACAGTGTTCCTTGAGCAGCTGAAGATTCAGCTTTACCATCACAGGAAAAAATTACATTTTAAAATATAGGTATGTTACAATATCAAAATCTCACAATATGATAATGTTGCGGTATGGAGTCCGTGATTACAATATTTATTGTGATATTTAAAGAAAAAAAAAAGAAAATTTGAGAATTGGAAAAGAATTCTTTACATTTTAAAGTTAAATTATTTTATGTAATCTACTTTGAGAGTTCATAATTAAGAGCTCAAACCCATGTTCTTAACTAAGAAATTACATTCAGACTGGTGTTTTAGGAAGCCAAACAAATGATAATATAATTAATAACAACAATTACAGTAATAACCGTATATTGCAAACAGTTGCATTGTAAAATAATTAAAAAATAAATTTCACAAGAATATATATATATATATATATATATATATATATATATATATATATATATTCACACAACACAAACACAACTTTTCTTTTGAAAGGTTTAAATATATTTAGAAAACTACACTTCATCATATCATTACGTGACCTTTCTGATATAATTATTAATAAACAATATTAATATACAATGGTTTTTTTATTTAATATTTCACATTATGACTGTTTTATACTATTTTTGTTAAAATAAATGCAATCTTGGTGAGCATGGAGCTTTTTTTTAATATAAACTTTAACTTTTAAATGGTAATGTATAGTGTGGACTATACAGTTGTATGTATACGTTTGTTTATTTTCAGTGAAGTGGCAGAAAGGGTGAGAGCATCAATATGGAAAGGGTGTGGTATTACTGTATTAAAGTTTTCTTCCTGACTTTATAACTAACCGCTCTATAAAGCACTTGGTGATTTTTTTTTTTTTTTTTTTTTTTTTTTTGGCCTCTCGTCAGTTTAATTTGGCGTTATTCAGTTTATGAATTTGATTCTGGCATTCTAGACTTTGTAATAAAAGGATTTCATTTAGTTGTAAAAATTGACATCAGAGTAGTTGTGTGTTCAGCAAAAGCTGTCAGAGACTCTAAACAGGTTGTAATTGCAATGCTATGTGCAGTTCACAATCAAAACCTAGCACTTTGTGTCATTTAGCAATGCTTATTCATAGGACTAAGCTGTGCTCAAGTTTTGAGGTAGTTCTCATGACAATATGTGCACAAGGTAAAAAAAGAAGCATTAATTTGAGTTACATATGAAGTATTTCCCTCTATACTGAATTTTTGAAGCTTACGTACCTACATACTACCCTAACCAGTACAGATATGATGCATCAAACCCGGTCAGAGAGACTGATGGATACTCATGGATACATACTTTTTTCATGTTGTTCTTTAACACACAACATAAAGCCTCATTCAAGGGTGCATGCAACATATTGGTATAGGTGGAACCATTTCTACTGTAAAACTGACTTATTCTGGTTTGTTACATAAATCAACTGTTCTTCATTTCAGTGATGGGTACTCACCGTTTCCCGTTTCTGACGTCTGCTCGAGTGGTGCTTGACTCTGAGTGTTTTAAAAGGGTTATTTTCTTTTACAGTACTGCTTTAAAACATCATAATTCCTTCGAAAAAGAACACGCAGTGCACAGAGCTGTTTTTCCTCTGAAGTGACCAACAATTTTACAAGCCCACGGGCTCCATTTGGCAAGAACTACATTTTTAATCGCCTTACAGACCTATAGGGTAAGGGGAAAAAGAGTATAGGGATGAGAGATGGAGAGGTCCTGTGGTTCTGTCGAGGTGTGCGACAGGATTGGGTTTATGTGAGGTGCCTAAATCTTTAAGAGCTTAGCAGCAGAGCATGGCTGAGAAATGAGAGATCTGGGAGCAATTACAGAAGATAGAGAGAGAAGAGCAGAAATGGAGGAGAGATGAGGGGGAGAAATGAATGAGTCAGTGAAAATGAGATGAAGAGATTTGGTTAGTCTGTGTGTGTGTGTGTGTGTGTGTGTGTGTGTGTGTGTGTGTGTGTGTGTGTGTGTGTGTGTGTGTGTGTGTGTGTGTGTGTGTGTTAGGGCAACTCAGTGGCTCGGACTCCCCAGAGGCTGACCAGATGCTGCGTTTCCTGCTTAGATGAACAGCTTCGTTTTGAGGGCCTAAGAGAGAACAAAGTGCAAATGACAGCTTTAGAGTGTTAAAGGCTGTTATGGGATGGGTTTAGTGTGCAGATAACTTCACTATTGTAGAATATTTTAGAGCGAAACCTTGCTCGTTCAGAAGTACAGACTGTATTTTTAGTAGTTACTGTGCTGTACATGTGTGTTCTAGAGTTAAATAAGGCTCTTTACAAGGGCAGGTGCCTGGTATTCTTATATCTTTCAAAGAAAATAATGTTGCTAATGTAACTTCTTCCCTGTAGTTTATTATTGCACAAAAAATAAACTTTTCGATAATGTTGAAACTGAATGTAAGACATTAGATATAAGCATTTAATACAAAGGCATTTTGAAAAATACATGATTTTTTGTTATGTTTTTATTTTGGATAATCATTCATCATTTGTTAGTTTTGTCCAGTGCTTGTGTTTTTCAAGATTACTGGTTTGTTTCAGAAACAGAAGAAATGAAACCCTATTTGTTAACCTTTCTGGGTACCTAGTATCCAAATTGCATTAGTATCATAACAAACTTTTGTGGAATCATTTCCATGTGATTCAGCACCTGAGTTCTCGTGATCCAATCTGGCAGGTTAGGTGGCTTGGTGCGTCTGCTCATTGGCCCCTGTTTAAAAGCTGGTGGTGGTGAGGTTACAGGAGTCGTGTGGGGTTGCAGTACAGGAGAGAGCTGATTTGAACTCGGCAGCCGTGAAGGTGCTCTACAGAGCACAGGGCAGAGCTGCAGGATGACAGTGCCAGCTTGGTGCCTAGTCATCTGTGAGTCCAGCATCAGGAGGGGAGAGAAGCTGCTGTGCCAGCTTGCTTTACACAGCTCTAGCAAAATGTCTCTCTCTCTCTCTCTCTCTCTCTCTCTCTCTCTCTCTCTCTCTCTCTCTCTCTCCCTCTCTTTCGCTCTTGTTCTTGCTCTCTCTTTCTTTTCTCCAGCTGTGGTGACTCAGCGGGACAGTGGGTGCAAAGAGAGAGAAAACTGCAGCATTACAGTTGAGGTCATTTTTGTTAAACTCTAACATCTCCTAAGCGCAAATGCCTAAATTCTGCCTGAGGCTAGCCATTCATAATCTTGAAATTATTATTCTTTGAAAGCAATGAGAAATCCATCTGGATTTACCAAAGCCTATTTTGTTCTTTCAAAACTGTTAATGTCAGTGTTTTTGAAGTAGGTTTTGTAATGGCTAATGTTATGGACATTTTTATGGCCAATACTGATGTCTAGAGAGCAGAATGAATACAAACTAAACAGTTTACTGCAAATGCAGTAACATTTGGTTTAGATGAGATTTTAAGTAGTATTATTATACAGTACAGTATAAAAAAACTGTAAAAATGTAATGCATTAATAAATAATAAAAAATCTTTCAGATTTTTTTCATCGATGCTGATTTGAAGCTCCAGAAGCATTTTATTTGCATTTATTGAAAGTAGAAATATATTATAATATTATAATTTCTTATACTTTACTGTAAATCTGATCAAATTAATTGCTGATTTTTTTTTTTTAAATAGTGCTGTTGACTTACAGGCAGTCTTTGTCTTGGACTGTCATTGAAAGAGTATAAGCACAGGGTCATGCTGTGATATGAGCTTGTTCTTTAAAGGAATGGTTTACCCCAAAAATTTTAATTCTGTCATCATTTACTCACCCTCAAGTACTTCCACAGTACTGACCACAAAGAAAGATATTTTGAAAAAAGTTTGTAACCAGGCTGTTTTGTGTCACCATTGACTTCCACAGAAGGGAAAACATACTATGGAAGTCAATAGTGACCCAAAACAGCCTGGTTACAAACTTTTTTTAACAATATCTTTCTTCTGAGTTAGCGTAATTTCGTACAAGTTTGGACTAAATGATGACAGAATTTTTATTTTTGGGTGAACCGTTCCTTTAAGGTGCTGTTAAACACCAAGAACTTTATTAAATATCTGCTTAAAGCCCGTTTGAGACAGTACTAAGGTCTCTTCAACAAGAGTCTTCATTTCCTCCCATTTAATTTAATTTCTATCTAGAAGAAGCAATTAGAGGTATAAATGAAATAATCAAATTTTTCTTCCTAATGAAAAAGTATTTTGCAAGAATGATCCTGATAGATCCCTCTTTCGTCTCTGTCTGCGTATTTTTAGTTAAGCTGTCACTGATAGCACGAGTTGTCGCTCTGTGACACCAGTGACACACTCAGTGTTTCTATATGGCATTTTCACATTTCCTCTGGATATTAATTTTGCATATGAAGATCACCTAGTGCGCAGACGGCAGCGGTGGGTTCATAAATGTGAGCAGGTCTCCTTCTCCATTCAGATGAAAGGGTGTTATCTGAGTGAATCTAACTGAGCTGTTTGTGTGGACACTACTTCCCTCTATTAATTCGTGAAAATGCTTCTTATATACAGTCCAGAACAGATCCAGGAATGCAAGTCCACACCTTATCGCAGAAGCCTCTCACTAACTTTAGACTGGAAGGATGTGTTGAATTGCCACAAATACGTTAAAATTTCACGTGTGTGTATGTGTGTGCGCGTGTGCTGATCTGGTGCCAGGGGCAGGTGAACTTCTCACCCTGTAATCACCATGGGGAAAGTGAGAGCCGGCATGGATCGCTGATGGCTGAGGCCACATTCTAATCACTCCTTTTTGAAAATGAACAGAAGGCACAAAAGCTGAGGGAGAAAGTGCTCTGATTGGAACCAGGATGAAGAAAAGCTCCTCACAGGAAAGAGGTCTCTGCTTGAACGGATCCCCTCTGGTTCAAGTGGCCTTGTTTGAGAGACGAAGCCAAAGTCAGACAACTGTAATCAACTGTCCACAAATACTGTCATTCACTAAATCAGGGGCCATGGAGGATAAAACTGTGTGTGTGTGTGAGAAAGAGAAAGAAGCTCTCAATCGAGTCATGGAGGAACCGTGTGCGTGTGTCTTATAGAGAGGTTCTTAAGAGTGTGTTTTCAGCTCTGGCTCTTTGGCAGAACTCAGATGTGAGAGCTCATGATTTGGTTCTTTTTTTAATATCAAATGTCCCATTTTAATCTGACATATGTTAAAGCACATTGTTATCACCTTTGTTCTAAAATTTCAGGTTAGTATGTTAAAAGTTTTAATTTTGCTCCATAAGTTATAATTTAGCAAAACACATACAGGCTGATCCGGGACAGCTTTCTTTGTAAAGGAATAATCCACCCAGAAGTCATTTACTCACTCATGTTATTCATTTCTTGTATAACTGACTTCTGAGAAACATCCAAAAAAGTAATTTTTTGAGCCATTGACAGAAAGCACACATACTTTTTTTTTCTCTAAAAATATCTTATCTAATATTTATTTCATCGAAGGACAAAAGGCGTATAACATGAGGTTTAAAGATGTTTTATCAGCTGGGCAATTGGTATGTTGCTTGTTAAGCAATTGTATAATCTATTGAACACTCTATTATTAAAAGAACCATTAACTGATATGTTGTTATTCACTAACTTTAAAAATAGCTCTTTCAGCCTTCTCTGACCCTCTGAAACTGCCTGTTTTTGCTGCTATACCTTTAATAATTCTGTATGCAAATAGACTGTTTACAGAAATACGTATGACTCTTTGAATACTGCGCTTCACTATGCTGACGTAGTATACTGTAATGTCACTTGAAATCTGTCAGGAAAAAAGCCACTGGAAAAATGTCCTTGAGAAACAGCCGTGACCCTGCAACAGATCTCACACACTCAAACACACTCACTGCTGCACTGAAAGAGAGCGAGGAAACAGTGTCCTTTTGGGAACCAGAGAGAGGTCATTCAGTGTCTGAGCATGTCCTCGCTCATGCTGTTGAATTCTCCTTCAGCGTCTTTGCTCTAAAACACCAGCAGGTGTGCAGGCAGATCGGCGGGAAAGTTACACGTCTCTTCCGCTTCTCCAGCTCCTCCCTGGAGCCCGTCGTCTGTGTTCCTGCCTGTTTGAGCTGAGCTGGGAATACATCTTCATAACTCAGATCTCATTTTAATAAGTGACAAAAGCAGATTCTGCACAAATAATAAGCCACTACATCATATTAGCACAAACCTAAACCTATACGTCCCTGGGAGAAACACCGCTCTGCTTTCAGCCTGGAAGGCCTTATGGTTATGGACTGTGATACCCGTGTTGTACTTTTTTTTTATTTTTTATTTTTTTGTTGCTTTGAATAATGTAAGTTGTGTAACATGCAAGCTCACTTTATTCCTGTATCGATGTCTTTTTACCGTGCTGTCTGTCCCTTGCTTCTCCAGGAGGATTTAGGCAGTCGTGTCGGCTTGTCACCACGGAGAAAGCAGGAGAGAAAGTAATTGCGTTGTTGCAGTGCTTGTAGAAATCCCATCAGCCCTGTGGGCAGGCCTGTCACAGAGCATAAAGAGCCGGCTAAAAACTTAAGCATCCATAGACAGGGCAGCAGCGGTGGCAGGCAGGGAAACGCCTCTTGCATAGAGCCGAGGTGTCACAGGAAGCAGATGAAACTGCTGCTGGTAGTGCAGGAACAGGGCCAGCTGCTGTTTCCATTAGCTAGATCTGAGCTGATAAGAACCGGGATGCTGGTAAATATCCAGGCTGAACAACCCTGATAACCCCGGGTGGATGTGCTCTTGTTTTAGGCTCTGGTCTCCAGCCACCGGACTGATTTGCATCCTGAATGAGTGTCAAATACAAGCTGCTGGTGCTGATGCAAATAGACAGGTGGATAGACAGTCACGTATCTGCTTGAACTTTCAACATCATCTTCACTCTTGATTGGCGTGTTGGCTGGAGGGTGTCGTTACTGCACATTTAATGACAGAATACACAGATTTATGAAGTATTTAGTAGCGTGTCATTCCTTTTTACTAGAGTCACCAGATGGGACTGCAAATAAAACAAACATTTATGGCTGATACTGCTGTTCAGAAAATTGGAATAATTAAACATTATATAGATTCTGATAAAAATAATAGTAACATACTATAAAACGATAGTATTGTAAAATATTATTAATATGCTTTTTTTAAGAGCCGTTTTCTGCTGCTTATTTTCACACGATCCTTCAGAAATCATTCCAATGTGCTGCCTTTGTTTAAGAACCATTTTCTAACCATGTTCTAAGATTTTCTGCTTTATATTTTTGTGTAATCCATAGTTCACAACCATTCAAAAGTGAAACACATTATTATTAAGTGAACACCAGTAATAATTGATAATAACTGAAGAATCGTGTGACATTGAAGACTACATTAACAACCGCAGTTATTTTAATGTGTAATAATATTTAATAAAATTACTGTTTTTGCAGCAATACAAATGATGTAATTTATTTCAGTGACTTTAATGCACTTTTTATTTGCCTATTAAATTTCCTAAAGGTGCATGTGTTTAGATTTAGATCTTTCTCTCTTCGGGTGCACTTTAGCTCATCCTCCTGTCACTTCTCCTTGTGTGCTGTAGAAATCTTTTGTGCTTACCCGGCTCGGGAATTAATCAAGGTTTTAATGCCTTGCTCCTTCCCTCTATCCCTTAATTGAGTTTTGAGGGTAAAAGGAAGGATTTTTTTCTGTTTCTGATTGTTTTTAAGTGTGACTGGAGCTGAAAAGCATCTGGATGTGTGTCAGAGCAGAAGTAAGCATGTCAGAGGTTTAACTGAATGGAAGACTGTGCTAATGGTGCCAAACACGTGTGTGGAATCAGTGAAAAGTGATTTGTAACGGTATTATTAGCTGTGAAATCTTGGGATGGTGCATCTGGAGAGATTGTATGAAAGCTTTAAAAGAAGCACACCGCTGATTCCAGAGGAAAATGATCTTCAGAAACAAATGTCATCCTGAGGTCAGACCTTTGACCTCCACTTGACCTTGAAACATTGAAGTATATTGAGAAAAGGCCTCAAATCAAGCTGATGTGATAGTTAAAAGCACAGAATATAAAGTTTTGTCTTTTTGACAAGTATTTTGTCTTGCGAATCTGTGTAAAATGACAGTTGGACTTTTGTTGGCATTATATTCTGCACTGCATTTTACAGTATACATATTTGTAAAATAGAGGGCTGTTCTTTCAGTATGTTTTTGCTGCAGTCATTTTTTTTTCACTCTGGTCACTTACAGATAATATTTCTTGCCATGAAAATAGCCACAGAAGCTGAAGTGTGTGTGTGTGTGTGTGTGTGTGTGTGTGTGTGTGTGTGTGTGTGTATGTATGTATGTATATATATATATATATATATATATATATATATATATATATATATATATATATATATATATATATATATATATATATATATATATGTATACTGTATTAAATTTTTTTCCTCATTCTCACCATCTGGTAAAAAAAAAACTGGTTTATTTCTTGATCTATTCCTTGGTATTTCAGAAATCTTAATGTTTGTTACTGAAATGTAGGTAAATAAATTATTTGTCTTTTCTCCTCCTCTGTATTTAATTTTCCCCCATATTTAAACAAACTAATGTACGTCATATCTAAATATATCAGTGTCAGTAATCTTTGTCTGAATGTTTTTTTGGTTTGCTCATGTTTTTCCTCTCTACCATTTCTCTCTTTCTCATCAGATGGTCACAAGAACAAAGAAAATATTTGTGGGTGGATTATCAGCAAGCACAGTCGTTGAAGATGTGAAACAGTATTTTGAACAGTTCGGAAAGGTAAGATCAGAACATCACTGCCTACCGATATTCCGGCATAAACGTCTTCAGATTTCCATGCCTAGGTGAACATGGACTCGCTCGTGTCTGCTCCGGATGTATTCGTTACAGTGCAGTGCTGGAAATAAGGGCACAGGTGTGTGAAGGCGTTGTGGTTGATTCAGGAAACTGTTGGTGGGGTTTTCAGTGTTGTTCAAACTTACAGAGTGAATGAAGTATTTATATCCAAACATTTACAGACACTGATTAGCACCTGCCTGGGGGTGGGGCTATAAAGGGTGTGGCTGGGATGAGTGAAGTTGGGGGTGGAGTTTGGAATTGTGAACGCTGTTAGATTGTTGTTTAGACGTAAGGGTGGAGTTGTACTGTATTTTTCTATGGCTTTTGTTGCCATAGTTATGGAAATTTCAACTCTGAATGAAAGACTGCCGGCTATTACTATTACCTGTCTGCTTGTATAAATAAAAATGAATCGAAGTGTAAGTATTCACCTCGACGGCCGCAATCATCATGGCTGAGCAGGACTTGATTGACTTGATTATATGAGACAAGCTTTTTTAGCTTCTCGTGGCTCCTCTTCTTAGCTTCTTGTGGAAGATTTTAAGAGCACAAACAAATCAGTGTGATTGAATATGTCATCTGAAATCAGAGCCCCTCTCTTTCTTTTCTTTCAGCTCTATCTCCCTTTCCCAAAGGCTGGGAAAAAGCTCTTTTTCAGGCTTCCTTTCTTAGGTGGATTTGTATATTTATTAAATAAACTGGCCATCCACTGTACGCTGCTATTATCTTGGTGTATCTGTGCAGCACTGAGACTCCCATAGATGGGAGCCAGTCTTTTAGGCTTGAGAGAGAGAGAGACAGTGGTCAGACAGTTCACATGTCTCAGCTGGACATGTTTGGAATTTCTTAGTGGACTTAAATGCCATTGCATGCGCGCGTGTGTGTGTGTTTAAGTTCAGTTGTCTCTGTATGGATGTGGTTTATGCGCTTCAGTGCTCAGGGTGAATTTGAGTATGTGCCTGATTTTGTGCGTGTGTGTTTTGGGTAGTTGTGGCAGTTGGTTAAGTGCCGAAAGGAGGAAACAGGTGTTGATTTCACAGTTTTCTTCTCTTTCAGGGAAAACTCTGCGGAGAGAAGTTTTCAGTATTTCGTTGGCTAAACAAACGACACCAGAGTGAACCACAGTATGAATTTTTGACTTCTGCTCTTTATAGCCTCTTAAGGATCTTTCTTTAAATACAGTTTAAAAAATGTATTTTCTGTTAAGGTTTTTCTGGATTCTGTGTAAAAAAAAAAAAATTGCAGTAAATGGGTGCCATCAGAATAGGCCATAGAGCTGATAAAAACATCACAATAATTAATCCACATAACTCTAGCCTAATTAACATTTTGTGAAGTAAAAAGATGTTTGTAAAACATATTCAACACTAGCATGTTATGTGAGTGTGAGTAAATCAGCTGTCAGTTGTAGTGAAATTATCAGCCAAAGGTGTAATAACCGGGGTTTCTGAATTCTCTATATAGACTCTTTAAATCTATTCTGTCTGTTCTGAAAATTAGCCTTCATTTTTTAGTTTTAATGCTGGTTGTCCATTGCAATGAAGGGATAGTAGCGGAGCAGCAGCGTTAAGCACAAACACTGATATACTTCACACAGGTATGTGCTTAGACATGGAAGAAAACACAAGTGTGTACTAGAGAGTTCACTTAAGTGCAGCTCTAAACATCACACAGAGACACAGCTGGCCATCGCTCAGAACGACTCCCTCCACAGACACGAGCGAGAGAGAGACTGCTGCCACCTCAGGGTGCTTGCGTTCTTCCGTTCAGAGGAAACAGACAATTGTTTTCAGAGGATACAACGATGGTGGGGTCAGAGACAGGAAATGTGTTTCTAATATCATGGCAGATGTTTAGTGTGCATTGAGATTTTCTAAATAGCAGGCCGGTAATTAAAAAAAAAGGCAGATGACTGTTTCCGTTTGTGTGGCGTCTGAGTGTATTGCTTCATTTAGTGACATGAATGCATAATAACTTGAGCCAAATGGATTTAATGACCATTAGCAGATGTTCACTGCCCCAGCTACCACAAAATGACTCGCAGACTACTTTTAAAAATGCCAAAATGCAGGCTCTACATGCAGAATTCACTTCTGACATGTTTTTTTGTCTTCAGTTTAAGGTCTAAAAAGGAATTTGCAAGGATGTCCTGATTCTTTTGGACATTTGTATTTTTCATATTAATGTTACACTGAAATCAGCTGTCTGATTTAGTTACAGGTGCACATTTTCATAACTTTCATACATTTTGTGGCCCATATAATACCACATCTACTTTCTGTGTTTGTGTTTGTATATGTTAGACATACATTTGCCTAGAGTAAGTGCAAATGTGTAGTTATAATAAAATCATTTTCCCTTGAAAAGAAAGAGCCACTTATTTTCATTAATAAGTGTTGATGAGTGTGAGCGTGAATGAGTGCGCTCATAAGTTTGCTTGATTTTTTTTTTTTTTTTTTTGTGTAAATATTATGAGTATGAGAATTCTTTCCTCTGAGCTGCTTATTATTTAATATAGACAGGCCTTAGTATAGCATTCAAAAGTTTGTGGAAATAAATAATTATATTCATCAAGGGTGCATACAATGAATCAAAAGGGACATACAGTTTTTCCAAAAAAAAAGTCTATTCTTCAAAGAGTTCTAATTGGATCTAAAAATCTAATTGTCCACAAAATCTAAGCATTTATTCAACTTTAATAAATAACATTTGAAAAATATTAAAATAGAGATATTTTAAATTGTACTAAAGTATCATACTGCTTTTACTGTATGTTTGATTTATTTATTTTTTTTAATGCCCCCTTAGTGAGCATAAAAGAAAATAAAAAATAAGATAGTTGTTCATATGGACAGTCTGAAGTCTCCTGGCTCTTCATGTGACAGGGTTTGCAGACAGGCATGAGATGATGTCCCCCTCTCTGACATTTAGAGGAGCTAATCACTTGGATGCCTGTGTGTCCACAAGGACTACAGAAATACACCCAAAACTGCAGTGTTAGACAGATGTTTGTGCGATATTTAGGCTTCATCCCACTGTAAATGGAGTATGTCTGTGTGGGGATCTCATGCTGGATCTGATACTGATCCTGAAACAGGCCAGTGCTCCCACGGTACCCAGCATTATCTGTCTGGCCCATGTGTTTTTAGAGAAATGTTGTGATTGGCAGCAGCTCCTCAACTGAAAGAGCAGTGATTTTTAAGTGTCATGAATTGTCTTGCGCCCTTATCGGTGCTTCTGGGAAGAAAAAAAGATCTGCTTTTTGTGCTTTAGGTGTTTTTTTTTTTAACAAAGTCTTATGAAATCCAAATGTACACTATTTGTTGTTAGCCACATTGCTAGCTATTGCTTGAGGTGAACAATCAACCCGTGCAACCTCTTACACAATGTCAGAGACACATATGTTATAATGAGAAGTGTGAAAATATTTCTGGTTGATTATAAAACTCTGAAACACTGAATTGAATTTACAAACTGTTTTGCTATGTCTTAAATTTTTGAGTCAGAATTATTCTGCTTGACTAGACATTTTGCTGCGGATAGACTTTAGTGTGTATTTAACAACCTATAATATTCTTTTAACCTGCTCTAATCCACTTCCGCCTTATTATGACTTAACTCTAACTTGCAAAGTTTAGTGTTTTTATGTCTTTGGAATATGAACTCTGGCAGTCTGAACAGCTCTGACAGAACTGAAATCTAATTGGCTTCATTTTGAGTCTCTCAGAGCGAGTATGTGCTGAGTACGCGGAATTTTTTTCCCCTCTACCTTTTACGGTTTGATCGCTCACGTACTTCGGTACATAAACTCAGAACCTCTCCTGAGACGACTTCACCCACAGGCTGTCCTCTTAAAAGACAAAGAGTTATGTCCTTGTTTTTCCTCTTCCTCTGTCCTGTGTGTGTGTGTGTGTGTGTGTGTGTGTGTGTGTTTGTCAGGAAAGAGAGTGTTAAGCCAGAGTGGATGAATTAACATCTTGCTCCAGATTAGGAGGATTTTTGTCTAAAGCCTCTTATTTCCCACACTTGAACAAACACACTTGTGTGTGCTTTGGTGTTTGTATGTGTAAGCTTTTTGCGTAAATATCCTGAGTAAACAAAGCCCTTTCTTGTAATATCAGGCAATTCAGGCCGAGAAGGACCTCACATGCACACAAACGCGGCTCAGAAATGGCATCTGGCCTTATGTAACCTCATATTTTTTCATTCATTCATGCTTCATTTGTCTCCTGCTATGCGAACGTCTCTGATGAACAGAGAAATTAAAGGATTAAATCACCCATAAATGAAAGTCCTGCCATTGTTTACTCACCCCTGTTGTTCCAGAAGAAAGAAAATGATTTTCTTTTATTCCGTGGAGCACAAATAGCTACATTTTGACACACATCACAGTGTCCAGAGGCCGAACTCCAAAAATCATCATAAAAAGTAGCCAATACGACTTGTGCTTTATATTCTTCTGAAGATGTACAATAGCTTTGTTTGAAGATCATACTGATGTTGAAGTTGTAATTTACTGATCATCTCCTTTTGTGTATCACAGAAGAAAGAAGGGGTTCTAAATGACAAGAGGGTAGTGTTATGACAGGGCTTTTTGTGTGAATTACTCTAGCATTCAGAAGTTTGGTGCCTTTCAGATGTTTTTAAAAAGTTTTTGAGAGAAGTCTCTCATGCTTACAAGGCTGAATTTATTTGATCAAAATACAATAAAAACATTTATTTATTTATTTATTTATTTATTTTTTACCATTTTAATATGTTTAAAATTATAATGTGACCCTGGACCAGAAAACCAGTCACAAGGGTATTTTTTTTTATTTATACATAATCTGAAAACTGAATAAATAAACTTCCCATTGATGGAAAAAATAATAATTACTTAGCATTGCATAATACTAATCAAAAATATATTTTGATATATTTATACAAGTAAATTTAAAGAATATCCTTATGGAGCATTATGTTTTATTTAACATCCTAATGATTTTTGACATGAATAATTAATCATTTTGACTGCATACAGTTATGCTACTTGATGGTTGATTTTGATATTTTCTTTTATCTAAAACTTAATACAATAGATGTTTTTACTGTAACTTGATTAATTTAAAGCATTCTTGATGAACTATTAAATTTTTAAAAATCTTAGTGACCTCAAATGTTATGATCAAATTAATCATGGACAATCTGCAGATGCAACACACTCTCTCATGGGATCTTCTGCCTAGGGAGACATTTCAGATAGCTTCAATATGTCTGTGGCCCTGTGACTCTGGAAAGGTTTTAATTATAGTGAATTTTGTGGGTGAGGTTTCATTTCTGTGTCTGCGGTGACCTCTGACCCTCTAATGCAGCTCAGCTAAAGGCAATCTGAGGAAAGAATTCATAACTCTCTCTACTCATAACCTAAACCCACACTAAGATGTGTTATTTATCTGTTTTTATTTTCTATTCGGATTAAATGATTTTGCACATGCTTTATGTAAGTAACAGTTCACTCTTTCTCCATATCACCTTCCTGTTCTGTTGTAAACGGACTCTTCTCAGCTCAGATTTTTTGCAGCATTTTGCTGATTACTGACCTCTCATGTCCATTTCCTTACACAAACCCTCTTAAAATATAAATATATCAGGCTTGGTTAGAAATTTCAGAAAAGAGAATTTCATCACTTCAGTATCTCTCTAGTTCCTTCTGTAGTTATATCATAGATGAAAAATGAAATGAGGCTGACTTAACGAGGGAGATTTGACCCTGTATGTGGCTTTAAACGGCTACAGTATGCCCGTGTATTTCCACTTTGCTCATTGGCTTTTGGTTCTAATGACCCTGATCCCTGCAAGTGGCAGAGAAGACTGCTTGTGCACGTGTACCTGTCCAACAACAAGTTTCTGTACATGCAAAGAAATGATTCTCTGTGCTTTTAACAATTTATGTCTTTAATCGGTTAAAAATGTGAAAATCATGCTATATGAACATTTTCATCATTGCTTACTTCTTTATTTAAAAAGACAGAGAAGGCAAGTTTCAACACGTCTTTAATTAGCTCTTCTTTACACGGTTTTTGTGCTGTAACAGCTGTTCACACAATCTGGGTCTTTAGTTCAGTGGTAAAAAATTAACTACAGGCTCCTTCGACATGCTTAAAATCATTTTACTATTATTATTAGTCACCCCCCCTCCCCCTTTATTTTGTTCTGTTCTCTTCTCCTGAAGTGTTAACGTCAAACACAATTGGATCATTTCAGTAATTTTCAGCTTTCTGTTCTGCGCTTCAAATCGTCAGTCATACAGTTGATCACACTGACAGGAGTGTGTGTGTGTGTGTGTGTGTGTGTGTGTGTGTGTGTGTGTGTGTGTGTGTGTGTGTGTGTGTGTTAAGAAGGTGGGAAGCTTCTAGATTGTCTTCGACCTGAAGGTACGGTGGCAAAAGAGTGAAACAAGGAGATGGATTCTGACTATTCTTGCTGCCTAAGTGCTCATGTGACCTTTAAAGAACATCTTCTCCACTTAAACTGTGTGTTTCTATCTAATATAGCGATATTTTGAGGATGAAATTTTTAAGACAAAAAAAAAAGCTACTTCTGTAGAAGTTTGTTAAATCCGACATGCCTCATTTTGGAGACATCCCTGACAGCAGGTTTTATTTAAAATAATTTTATTTATGCTTAGTTTGCACGTGTGTTCGGAGGATCTGGCAGAATAATCACAATGTCTTTTTGCTAAACCATTTTTTTTTTTTTCATTTTGGATACATTCAATGTTTTATCTATAGAATTTGCTCTACATTTATTGATATGCATTGTTAATGGATTTATTCACATACCCTGCTGTAATCTTATGCATAATTTATGCTCTTATTGTATATTCTTTTTATTTTACTTTATTACTTCACATTAGTGTGTGCAAAATGTGATTCTGAGTGGTGTCTGTGCTCTGTCTTAATTAGCTGTTGTTTTAATAGTTTTTCTTTTGGAGGGCATTGTGTTTTTCTCTGTTCTCTGGATTGTGTTTACTGATCTTCAGTAAATGTGCCTGAAGTCAATCATACACACACTTTAGTGACAAGTCTGCTGATCGCTGCCAGCAGTACCCAGAGCCAATGAATGAT